>NC_092810.1:26871994-27179845 GCF_040954645.1 Diabrotica undecimpunctata
TAAATGTGCACTGGAACCAGTCTCTTAAATTGCGCAGCCAAGATATACGTCGTCTCCCCACGCTTCGTTTGCCCTGAATCTTTCCTTGGATAATTAACTGGAGCAATCGGTACTTTTTCCCTCTCATCACATGACCAAAATATTCCATAGAAAATAATTAAACTCTATTAAATAATAGTATAATAGGTGTAAATTGTAATATGTTAGAAACGACACCGCAGTGTGTGTTACAATCGACACCAAGTTAACCTATAAATAAGAAAGATGATTTTTGTATATATTATGCCCCTCATAGAAAAAGTTAGCTACAGTAAACGGAGGTAAAGATGTTAAGAATCAAAAATTTGTGGCGCAACTAAAATTTACTTTTATGATGATGATAGAAACAAGTGACTCTAACTTGTGCAGTAGGTTACGGCCAACTCTGAAACTACAGTCGGTGGTGTGAGGCAGATATCCGTCTATGCATATTAGTGCGTTTTGATTTATTTCAAATGTTTGCGCCAATATCACTCTTGTTACAAATGACACCAGTCTCCCCTACGTCTCCAAAATGTGTACGCATTTTGACGTTGAGTTCGCGGTTTTTAGTTTAATTGGTTTAAATTTTGTACTACTTTGAAATAGTTTGTGATATAAAAAACAGTTAGGTCTATGAAGCTAGAAACGTGACGTAATAAATACCCTAATTACAAATTAAATGAATATGACGTGTCCCTAGAGACGTGAGAAAACAGTAAACTGATTATTGTACATATTTTTATTTTTGTTAAACAAGCAAAAACAGAAACATAAATCAGTACCCAAATTATCAATAAAATGAATCATTTCGCACATATGTGTGTTCGTTGTTGGTTTGTCGCTTTCCATGGATCGAGATAAGTATGCGATCAGTACGATGTAGAATATTTTTCAAGGATCTGTACGCGTACGGTACGCATACCGTTCGGCTCGCATATGTGTACCCACCTTTACGTACTTTGTGTACCGTTATTTGCAAACATCGAGATCACTAATAACCTTACGAACAGAAGTGTCCTCATCTTCTTCAAAAGCAAGTAGACCATCTAATGTTGTAACATAATACTTAAAATTAATTCTAAGCAATAATACAGAACATTCACGAATTAATACAATTATTGTACTACTTAATTGTTATTGAACGTTACTAAAAATAATTACAGTTTACCAAAAACTAGAAGTAGGCTACTTTTTTGCAATTGATAATAAATAATTTATTTTCTAAGCGCATATCTTTCAAATTATATCCATTAGACCCGAGTATTATACTTTTTTGAAATCAGCTCATTTTTATCGATCTAAAAATGTCCTAAAATACAGGGTGTTACATTTAAAAAAAGAGCCGATGACGTCATCACTGTAATGTGCATCACCTTGTATAATGAAATTTTAATGTAAAATGTAGAACATTAAATTTAAAAATCGACGTGTTTTAAATTTTTTTAAAAAGGCTTTTCATTTAGGAAACACCCGGACACACTGGATATCCATTTATGTAGAATATTTCAAATTCTTATAGTAATTCTGTGGCAATTATTGACGGGTCAATTTTATCTAAATTTGTTAAATGTTTTTGTAGATACGTGAGGAATTTAAATAATTTGAAGCCTGATGAATTGATTATAATTATTGATTATAGTACTTTTAAATCCCGTCTATGGCATAATAAAGTAGAATAAGAGTTGGCTCGGTAAACCTATCGATGCCGCAAACTTGGAATTTATAATTAAAAATATAATTGTTCATAAAACATATGAAATATACATAATTGGAAAAAAATTCTAGGATCACGAATAGTTTTTAGAAATTATTTTGTATATATAACAAGCGAGTCTTCTACAGCTGGCGTCGCTTCTCGCATCCTAATTTCCAGCGTTTTCTGTCGAAGCAATCTTCAGTTGTTAAATCTCTGGCGGTCATTGCATCGTCGACATCGTCTCTCCAGGATCGTCTTGGTCTACCTTGTTTTCTTCTAGTTGGCGGAGTCCATTCTTCTATTTTTTTGGCCATCTATTTTCAGGCATTCTCTGAAGGTGTCCCTACCAGTTAAGAAATTATTTTGGAGAAAAATATTTATTCATATCTAAAGAATTTGATTGATTAGTTGAATAATTGACTTATTGAAGTGTGATGGTGATTATGATTGTGATTAGGATAACATAATTTCAAATTTCGTATAAAAGAATCTCGCGCAGGCCGAATTCATCAAATCGAAGAATCATGAATTTAAGATTAGTTATATTTTGTTCGTTGCTATACATTGCAAATAAAGGGGTAAGTTTTATTTTGCTTAATTTATTTAAATTTTACTACATTTGAATCTTATTTTAATAAACAAGTAAACATTTTAATTATAAACACGAATACGACTACGTCGCTACCTGCGATCAGCTACATATCCATGAACTTGAGGATTTTATTTTTGAAATGTAAGATTGATAGTATGTGTCAGGATTAACTATGACACAGTAGTATGTCGCTGACTACAAGAAGAGTTTCTCTCGGAGTTAACTCCAGCCAAGGAGAAGGCACTACAAACACGTAGATGACCTTGATAGACTGTACAAGGCTGAACTTAGTGAACCAGTTCATACCGATAAGACGACACTATAATTTGCTATTGTACATGGTTTTAATCTATTTATTAATGATTGTTTGAAGTACTTTTATTTGTAGATGTCTTTTTTCCTTCGTTACGTCCCACTGGAGCAAAAACGCAAATGTGACATGACCTCTAT
Source organism: Diabrotica undecimpunctata (assembly GCF_040954645.1). Classification (NCBI taxonomy): domain Eukaryota; kingdom Metazoa; phylum Arthropoda; class Insecta; order Coleoptera; family Chrysomelidae; genus Diabrotica; species Diabrotica undecimpunctata. The sequence continues at coordinate 26,874,754 of NC_092810.1, forward strand.
CAAATTTTGATTTTCTACTCTTTGTTCATTTTTGTTTGAATAGCTTTCTACTCTAGGTCCACTTTTTTCATTTTGAGCTACTACATTGTATATCATTGCATTATCATCAAAATTTTTAATTCATCGAAGTTTATTTTTTGTTTCAGTTAGATGACTATGTCTCTTTGCGGATTTTTAGTCAGTCTTTTATTTCTTGCTCCATTGGCTCTAATTTATTGCAATTTCAAGTAGCTGCCATTAATATATTCGGTATTCTAACTATTTTGTTTGCAGCAAAAACGTGTAATTTTTAATAAAATATGTTCTATACTTTTATTCTAGGTGATTTCATCCCCTGCAACTGGAACACAGTCCGAAGAAGATGATTTAATAGTTGAATTGGAGAATTTGGGCAAAATCCGTGGACATATTCTTCAAAGTTCCGAAGGAAACGATTTCTATGCTTTTCAAGATATTCCTTATGGAGAATCCACAGCAGGAAGTAACAGATTTAAGGTAAAAATTTTTGTTAACAAGTAATTCAGAACCCATTCACCAAATAAAAACTGGTGAGGAACTAGAAAGATCTCTTCAACAACCTGGTCAAAGACAGCAAAGTGTCTTTAATATGAGTGCCAAAACACGAAGAGTTGCTTGGGAATGAACGAGCAGATTTGTTTACAAAACAAGGCTCCAAAGAAACCTTTGTAGGCCCAGAACCATTGTATGACATCACCAAAGATGCTGCAAGAAATGAGATTGATTGCTATATCAAAAGAAATGGAGAGCCATTCAAGTTATAATCCAGACTATGAAAATATTCAAGAATATTGATATAAAACTCTCGGACAAATTGATGAAGCTCAATAAACGAAAGATTAAAACCGTCACCGACATGGTGTCATGATTTTGTCGTTTAACACGTTAAATGCCACGAAAATCAAGTGTGCATCTCATACACTGAACTTAGTGACGCCACGAGAAGCAATGTTGCATCTCATACCCTTAGTGTATTTCAGGTTACGTGGTACAACTGTGCTTTACGATACCGATTCATATATATGGAATACATTTTCTCAGTAGTTAGTATATTAGTATCTAGCAATAAAACAGTATAATATTATGTAGGTTGAAACATAAGTTTTATTCATATTCAACGTAAAAAAAATGTTTTTTAAGTCAAAGGTCAGTAAATGTCCTTTAAAAGCAGCAATACATGTTTCTAGTTAAGAAATAAATGAAAAAATATAATATTTGTGTACAAATGTCTAAAGATTACATTAATAAACTTCGCAAAAGTTACCAAAATAATTTATTGCACTAAATGCACCTAAAACGATGAAAGGGAGTTTTAGTCTGTGCAAAAGTTCTACCATTGTCTGCTGAACTTTTTGCATACCATGTGACACATTTTCTTTTGGTAGAACTTTGCATTTCCTCTATAATGGTGACCTTCACGAGCAGGCGGCATCTGTTGCTCTGGATTAGTTAGTCTAGAGAAATCGACCAGTTGACAAACCAATTCTTTCTTGAAAGATATGATGGACATGTTACTGTTGGTTACTTTTTGGTAAATTATACAGGCTTTGACAATAGCTGACCCTAAAAGAAGCTCAATTGCCATTTTATGATACCATTTCACTGATGTTCGTAATGCTGTAGAGTAAGAATTTATTCGGTCGGATATTTCTAATAAATCTTTTGTTCCTACTGTAGTCGACAACAGAAACTGTCTGTAACTATTTCTCCCCTTTGATGGACGTCTACCAGTTCAGCAGTATGCTTTGTACTCAGCATAAGCACTTCGCGTTTGTCCTTCCACATAGTTATTACTATACCTGTGTTCCTCTCAATCCCAATAATCACTATCACTAGTATAAAAATTATCTGTGTATATAGTATATAAGTTATACGCTAAACTAAACATAACATCCGGAACTGACATATTTTTAGTTTTATCATTACCACAATAAATTTGTAGATCATAAGTATAACCTTTACGATTTTTATTGTCTCTCTCTCTCTCCAATGGCGCTACAGCCCACATCGGTCCTTGGCCTCCTCCAAACTATGCCTCCAACCTTGTCGGTCCCGCGACGATCTTCTCCAGGTTCTCACGTCTAGCAAATTTTGCGCGTCCGCTGCCACTTCATCCTCCCATCTTTTCCGTGGCCTTCCTTTTGGTCTTGCGCCCTGCATTTTACTATCTAGGGTTCTTTTCGGCAATCTTTCTTTCTCCATTCTTACTACATGACCAGCCCAGCGAAGTCTCCGAAGTTTAACGAATTCTGAGATCGGTGTCTCTTAGAACAGTTGGTAGAGTTCAGGGTTGTATCTAGATCTCCATATTCCGTTTTCGTTAATAGGTCCAAATATCTTTCTTAGGACTTTTATTTCGAAGACTTCCAGTTTTCTTTTTATCTCTTCTGTCATCACCCATGTCTCGCATGCATAAAATACTTATTTTTATTGTCATTAAGTGTAAATTGGCAAGTAATTATCAACACGATTACGATACATAAGACACTTTACTTTTTTTTCGTATAATGGATTTTTGACCAATACGAACACAACTTTGTCGGCAATCTTTGCAATCCCATTCAGACAAGAATGACCCAAAATTTCTTTATTTCTTCGGTATTTGTATCTACCCACTTATGAATTCTAGCTTTTGGACCATGACCTACTATATTCAACTTCTGATGTGCATATGGACTGGTTTATTGCACAATCTATCCAATAATATCGTCATTCACAAATAGTTGTAAAAAGTTGAGGGGTCTTTTATCATACATCTCAAAAAACTCAAAAAACAAGAAGTGTCAAAAGAAGTGGAGATAAGGAGAGGGGTCAGGCAAGGTTGCATACTGTCGCCGTTATTGTTTAATGCTTATTCTGAAGAAATCATACAAGAAGCTTTGGTAAACGAGACAGTCATAATAGCCGGCAACTTGGAAGACTTAGAAAGAATAATGAACAAAATATTAAGATATAGTGGAGAATACGGACTCTCTCTTAACATCAAAAAAACCAAATTCATGAAAATTAGCAAGAACAACAATATAAACGAAATATTAACGGTAGGCGGCCAGCAGATTGAGAGAGTAAAAGGATATACTTACTTGGGAACGATAATCACAGAAAATAACGATTATACTGCAGAAATAAGACTCAGAATTAAAAAAGCACGTGCCAACTTCGTGAAAATGAAAAAGATTTTATGCAGCAAAGATCTTACATTGGCCCTCAGAATAAGGCTAATTAAATGTTATGTACACAGTGTACTCTACTATGGAGCTGAATTATGTACATTAAACCGGAATACAATAAATCGACTTAACGCGTTTGAAATGTGGACATTTAGAAGATTGTTAAGGATTCCATGGGTAGATAGAATCACGAATACAGAAGTGTTAAGGAGAATAGGCAGAGAGAGGGAAATGGAAAATACAATAAAAGAAAGGAAATTGCAATATCTAGGACATGTGATGAGAGGCGAAAGATACAACATCTTGAGACTCATAATTCAAGGAAAAGTGGAGGGTAGGAGAAGCGTAGGAAGAAGACGCGTTTCCTGGTTGAAAAACCTGAGAGAGTGGTTTGGTTGTAGCTCAAGGTAATTGTTCAGAGCAGCTGCCTCGAAGGTCAGAATAGCCATGATGTTTGCCAACCTTCGTCGCGATGGCACTTAAAGAAGAAGAAGTGCATTCGTCTAGTGAATGTATTGTACTTAATAAATAAGTTACGCCAGGTTTATTCTGGTCTTATACGAGAAGCAAGTGTGCATCACATGGCTCCATGAATCCAAAAGTTATTTATTGCCGCGAGATACACATGTGCTTCTCAATTAAAATAATTCTAAAAAACAATAAAAATGTAAGATTTTGTACTCAGACTGAAGAATAACTATTTAAAATGCCTAAACTAATGGGTACTGTGAACGTGTTTAACATTTTGGCCTACTTAACTTTGTTTTTACTGCGCATTGTGGAATTTAATGTGTTAAGAAAACATCTATACAAAATAGCTAAGGTGAATGGACCATGGTGAAGAAAATATGAAATGAAAGAAGTGACTGAAATACATATCCTATGCCATTGCAATGTGATGAGATGAGGCATAAATTCGCTGGTCAACTGAGGATTGAACTGAGATCCTAAAACTACCAATTAGGAAACTGTTGGCCGTCGTTGAGAGCACAGAACTTATTTGAAGTTTAATGAAAAAAAATACAGGGTATGGTACAAAGGTGTTATGACCAGAGATAAACGTGTCTTGCCTGAATTAAGAAGAACAAGAAAACAATATGGTCTGGGCTGTTATTTCCCTAGGCTAATAGACAAAACAATACTTGACAATAATGACTTTTTTGCCATTTGCCTAAGGAAATAAGAGCCTAGACTTAGAATTTAGAAAATGTATATCAGTTAATTAATTATGTGCAAAATCAAAACACAAAGAAAAAAATATTTTTATTTTTATCGGATATCCAAAAATGAGTTATTTTAAACCTGAAAACTAAAGTACAGTATGAAAGATCTTAAGATATCGCGTAATAGGAATGTTCTGATATGCATTTTAGTTTTTTAAATGATCTGATACATTTGACTTGACACGAGTTGGTTGATAGCTTGTTGAGAGGATTAATCATTAACGTTTACCTATAATTTATAAACAATCACGGATATCAATAAAACACTTGGCTTTCAAATTTATGCAATGTCGTGGATATTTTTTTTATGTTAATTGTGTGTTGACAACATGGTAATTGATATAGTTATTAAAATATGAAATACAAAACTAGTAAAAAAGTAGTAAGCATTCGTAAAGAATAAGGAGTTTTAATACGCTCTCGAAGGACAGTTCAAACAAACGCAAGACATCTTGTCGTCAGTACGCGCGGTCGGCAAGCAAGCAAGCAATTTGATTAAACCCAGTCTGTGAGACTTGTCCACCCCTTAAAATAACGTTCGGGTGTAATAATTCATTGGAGCGAGGTGTATTAATTCGTATTTAAAACAGGAATCACTCCAGTACGTTCCAATGCTCCAGACCATCCTTTTCCTCCCTATAGCACTCTGATGCGCGATAGGGGTACTCTATCAGCCAAATTTTCTTCATGTGGAAGTCCTGGATAATAAAATTCCAACTTGGTTCCCTCAACGATTCAAAATTCTATTAATCTAAAATCTATTATCCTTTAGTGACTTATCTTCTTTTTCTTATGGTGCCTATCCGTTACGGATGTTGGACACTAACATGGCTATTCTGACTTTGTTGACTGCTGACTTGAAAAGTTCGGTAGTGGTTAAGTTAAACCATTTTCGCAGGTTATGCAGCCAGGATATTCTTCTTCGTCCTGGACCTCTTTTCCCATGCACTTTACCTTGAAGTATGGCCCGAAGCAGGTTGTATCGTTGTTCATTGCGCAATATATGGCCCAGGTATTCTAGTTTGCGACGTTTTATGGTTATGACTAGTTCGCGCTCTTTACCCATTCTATGTAGTACTTCTTCGTTGGTAACTCTGTCTATCCAAGAAATCCTCAACATGCGTCTATAGCACCACATCTCAAATGCTTCGAGTCCCTTCAGAGATGCTTCAGTTAAGGTCCATGACTCCACGCCATATAAAAGAACGGAGAATACGTAGCATTTTAGTAAACGAACTTTTATTTCCAATAGAAGTGACTTATCTGCGAAACTAAAACTGCTCAATATTGGTGCTGCTATATGAAGTCGAAGCCTGCACACTGACGCAAGCCACTGAAAAGAAGATCGGAGATCGATATCTTATGCCGGCCATATCACCAACGATGAACTCCTACAGCGCATGAGAAAAGAAAAAGAAGTGCCTACCCCAATGAAACAACGTAAGATTGAGTACTTCGGCCACGAATTGCGCAAAGAAGAAAAATACCAAATTGTTAAACTCGTTATGTAGGGCAATGTATTTGGTTAAAGGGAATCGGAACGTCGTCGTATAGCGTCGCTGAAAAATTTTAGACCATGGTTTGAAATGTTCTCCGCTGAAATGTTTTGACGAAAGGTCAACAAAACGATGATAGCCTTGATGATCGCCAACATCCAGACCGGATAAGGCATTGAAGAAGCACAATTTTGTATAATAAATATGTTTTTTTTTCTTTTTACTTCATTTTTCTTCATTTTTCTTTTACCTAAAAAAAAGTGAAAATTTAAAGTGAGCAGAAAAATTTAAGAAGTGAGGAAGAGGTTCCAACTGAGAAAGTAAAATTGTAGCAATATTTAACGATTATTTTCAAAGCTTGCATTACACACGAGAAACTGAAAACTGAAAGGAGCAGCAAGAAGTATAAAAAATGGAAAAGCCCCTGCAAATGATAAAATAACACCACAGATAATAAAAAATCTAGGAAAAAGCACAATTCTGCTATTATAAATAACAAAACAATTTTTTTTTTAACAAAATTTGTTTAACAAAATTTGTTTAATTTACTAATGTTTGTATTTTGAGAACGATTTCCGAAGTGGAAATTGAAATGTCAATAAACGTATTTTAACCTTTAATTGTGACTTATTCCCATTTAAATAGTAATTAATAAATTATTGATATTTGATAAATAAAAATATGATTTATTTTTGGTTTCAGCCCTCCAAACCCCGTGGTCCATGGGAAGGAGTATTAAATGCCACCGAAAATAAAAAGAAGTGTCCACAAGCATCATTTATGAATAATTATTTAAGTTCTGACTCAGATCTAACTGAAGACTGCTTGGTTTTGAATGTATATACACCAGTAGTAAGTATGCTTTTCTCATTATACACTAAATAGAAAACACATTTCACTGAACATTATTTTTTACTGTGAAATGAAAAAAACAGTCAAGATTTGATTTCACGTACAAAGCGTCTATGTATCTGTTTATACGTATTTCGCTTTAATAAAGCTCATCAGAACAGCTATTCATAGGCGTTCTCAACGTGAAAAATAAATCTTTCCTGTCTTTAAGAAGCAACACTAAAATGGCTTCGAAACGGACGCACTAGCGACATCTGATAATATTTATTTAGAAATATTTATTTTTCACGTTGAGAACGCCTATGAATATCTGTTCTGATGAGCTTTATTAAAGCGAAATACGTATAAACAGATACATAGACGCTTTGTACGTGAAATCAAATCTTGACTGTGTTTTTCATTTTATTCGGATCTACTCTGTATGAGTACAAGAAACCAATCCGCTAATGATTTCTGCTTAGTTGAGGAGACATGTCGTGGAATGCAAATTTTAGATTCCCCATGTCTCTATTAACATCTTTATCAACGTCTGCTTTGCCTTGCAATTTTTAAAAGGCTCAGATTAAGGCAGAAATCTGAATTGTGTTTCGAAACTATTTTACGGATTTATTATTTTTTACATTTTGCCATTTTTTGTCTATATATGGATGTGTGAATAGCTAGAATGTTAAAAAAGTGTGTTGAATTTAATGATCACATAGCTTTCTACCAAATCCCAATTCGCAAAACTCTAAATTGCTACTGAAAAGTAGCTTGGAATCAATATATAATATCGCAATAGTCAATGCTTGGTTGCTAAATAATACCAAACGTGAAAAAAGCGACAAGTTACCTATCGTTGACTTCAGACTGGAACTGACAAAGGCATTGTGAACACACTTTTCGTAAAATATATAAAATACCATCTTGTTAAAAAAAAAAAAATAAAAATAATTATTTTGTAGAAACCAAGTTCTGGTAAATCATTACCAATATTCTTTTGGATTCATGGTGGAGCTTTTCTTGGTGGTAGCGGTACAATGAAAGAATACGATCCAAAGTATTTGATTGATTATGATATAGTAGTAGTAACAATAAACTATCGATTAGGAGCACTTGGTAAGCATTTATATTTCTTTAATAATATTATTAAAAGATCAATGAACAATAACATTCAAGAAAAAGATTTGAAAGATTATACAATTAAATCTAAAGTATTCTAATATTTAATTTAATCTATTTAAAGTCCTCTTAAATTGACACTAAAACACAATTAATTACATTATCATGCATTAGAAAAAAGTCATTTACAACAAAACCAGCACAAGACACAACAACACAACAAAATGTTGGAGAATTTCATCAATGTACTTGGCAGCTACTATGGAGCCTCTCGGAACGATGTACAATTCTGTACGTGCTTCTAGAAAAATTTTAGCCTACACCACCATAATTGAGCCCCCTTGATAGCCTACCCTGAGACTGAAGGTACCTTCTGTAAAACGCTCATGTGATCTTCGCCATACTCTCTCACGGACATCTGGAGACTGCAACGTAAACCTGGACTCATCGGTAAATAAAACGTGCCTCCAATTATTTACAATAAAATTATCATGGTTTCTGGCAAACTTAAGCCGCGCAACTAGATGGCGCCTGAGAAGTTATAGGCCTGTTGTAGGTCTGCGACTGCTTAAATTTGCTTTCCCAAGCCTTCGTCTGTTTGTTCGTTTACTTACGTTAGTATTCCGAAAGTATTGAAGTTGATTTCGGATTTATACAGTCGTGATACGACGATCTCGTAGAATTTGCAAAAGGATAAAGCGATCATCACGGGCACGTTATTCGCTGGGGATCGGTGCAGATCGTCTAGTGTAAGCTTCGGTTGCCAAGAAACGTGCAAAAATACGGTGCATAGTACTATCGGATACTTGATACTTTTGAGCAACATATCGCTCACTTCTTCTGTCTTGAAGCAACGCAACAATAGCAGAAGCTGTTTCGGGATTTACAACCATAATTCTTGAGATTAAATCAACGCAATTCAACTTCAAATTGTGTTTGACACTTGATTTGACTTGACAGTTTACTCACATCAACAAGAACAAAAGAATAGCATACCAACAGCTACCTTTGCACGTTTAAAAGTGAAAACACATCTTCTTTCTTCTATTTATCATTTTCTTTTTTTTTTGTCATTGGATTTATGTCTCCCATTTTCAGATTTTGTGTCATTTATAACTTCCTAACGCCGTTCCTATATTTCATCTCCACAAGTTATTAGAACTGTTTAGATTTCAATGGCATCCAAGAATAGTATTGCCACAATGTTGTGATTGTGTAAAAATATTGTTATTTTTTTTAGTCTTAATACTGATTTAAAAATCCACTTAATCATAAACGACAAAATCTACACAACAAATGAACGAAGCATCTGTTAATCCTGTTACTTTGTTTATAGTGTGATAAATACTACCAATCTTTATATTTTTTTTTATCCAGGATTTTTAACGACACTAGATGACAGTATACCCGGTAATTTGGGACTCAAAGATCAACTTCTGGCCCTTAAATGGGCACATGATCACATCCATCAATTTGGAGGTGATCCCGACAAAATAACAGTTGGCGGAGAAAGTGCTGGAAGTATGGCCACTGGATTTCAAATGCTAAGTAGAGCAGCTAAAGGTATGTAACTTTTAAGTGAAACTTCTTTCAATTTTTCATATATATATATATATATATATATATATATATATATATATATATATATATATATATATATATATATATATATATATAAACAACACAGTTTATTAGGGTTGTAGTCAGAAAATTGGCCGGGATGTTAATGAAATGCTCTTTTGACTTTTTGTCTAGCTTTCGGAATGGTTTTATTCCTTTTTCAAGACACTGTAATGAGAAAAATATGTAAATATTTATAAAATATCACAATTCTTCAGTGCAACTTTCTAGTCGTTGAGATTATTTATAAAAGCATTGCCATTCAACACTAATTACACACATATAAAATATAAAATAATGGACAAAATACATTCTAAAATTTTTAAAATTATATATATATATATATATATATATATATATATATATATATATATATATATATATATACATATATGTATATATATATATATATATATATATATATATATATATATATATATATATATATATATATATATATATATATATATATATATATATATATACGAGGCGTGTTTTTTAAGTAAGTACCGTTTTGGAATTAAAAAAGACGTGCAAAGATATGGCAATAATTTTATTTTTACATGAAAGCCTGTACCTTAGTCTACTTTTCTACATAATTTCCGTGAATATTGAGGCACTTGTCATAACGTGGCACCAGTTTTTGAATACCCTCCTGATAAAATTCTGCCGCCTGACTTGTTAACCACTGCATCACAAATGTTTTGACTTCGTTATCGTCTTGAAGACGCTGACCGCTCAGGTGTTTCTTCAAGTGCTGGAACAAATGGTAGTCGCTGGGCGCCAGATCACGGCTGTATGGAGGATGATCTAGAGTTTCCCATTTAAATGATTTGATGAGATCTTTGGTATGATTAACCACATGTGGACAGGCATTCTCATGCAGCAAAACGATATCCTTGCTCAACTTGCCACGTCTTTTGTTCTGGATTGCACGACGCAGATTTTTCAATGTCTCACAATAAGACGCTGCATTAATTGTCTCATTACGAGGCAGAAACTCCTCTAGCAATACTCCTTTTCTGTCCCAAAAAACTGTGCACATGATTTTCCGGGCAGAAATTGTTTGCTTAAACTTTACTCTTTTGGGTGGTGATGAATGTCGCCATTCCATGGATTGTTGTTTCGATTCTGGTGTGACGTAGGCCACCCACGTTTCGTCATCAGTAACAATTTGGTCTTAAAAATCTTCACCTTCACTGTGGTACCGCTCAAGGAAAGTCAATGCACTGCCTAAACGTTGGGTTTTGTGCAAATCCGTCAACATTTTTGGAACCCAACGTGAACACAATTTCCGGTAATTCAAGTTCTCGGTAACAATGCGATACAAAACACTATGAGAATACTGAGGAAAGCAGTCGGACAATGATGAAATTGTAAAGCGTCTGTTTTCTCTCACCTTTTCGTCCACTTTCTGCACAAAATTTTCATTAACGACCGAAGGACGCCCACTCCGTTCTTTATCATGCACATTTGTGCAGCATCTTTAAATGCTCTCACCCATTTCCTTACCATTTCATCATTCATAATGTTTTGTCCGTAAACTGCAACGATCTCACGATGAATATCGATCTGTTTTACGCCTTTAGCACTAAGAAATCGTATAACAGCCCGTACTTGGAGTTAACAAGTATACAATGAAGAATCAGACTGTAATGGCGTCAGTGAGTAGACAAGAGATGTAGGTAACCAGCGCTCATGCGCGGAACGCCGAACATAGCGCTGTGGCGGCGGAATCATAAAATGGTACTTACTTAAAAAACATGCCTCGTATATATATATATATATATATATATATATATATATATATATATATATATATATATATATATATATTGTTATGTTATTTAAATTGTATTATATTGCTTACTTAGGAAAAATCCTGTCTATATTTATTAAATGATCTAATCTCCAATTAATCACAATAAATCAGCATTAATTAATTACAATCTCAGGCTATTTAAATTGTACTATTTACCTTTGCTCGTGGATTCAAAATATTTTCCAATTGGCTTACTAATCGGGATAGGTAATATGACCTGAATAAAATACATAGCATTTCAACTGAACTATATGTGAGATGTCCTTTATTTTAATGAAATTTTATATAACAATCAATCCTGTAATATTTGCGATATACTAACTTTAAATATATGAGAAGTTGTTTTCTATCATGGACCCAAATGTTATTTTACATTGATTTTTAATATGTGTTATAACTAAGCTCTTTTTATAATTCTTTTTTTTAAGTGATCGCAAAATTAACTGTCTCTATTATTTATTCAATTTATTTAATTAATAAATGAAAATCACACTCCGGCTCTAATGAAAATTGACTGACCTTTCCTTCTCTGCCGTTGCAATTCTATGGCCACGCCACAACAAAAAAATCCTTTCTCTGCTTCTGCTCCTATTGTGGTCCAGATGACGTACACCTTTCTCCTATCTGTCACTGTATCTGCAACCCAACAACTCGTGTTAGTCTATGCAGCCTCCCTTTGAGCCAATCTCCGCGCCTGTTTACAACTCCAAATGTTTCCGGCTTCGTCTGCTATTAAAATTCTTATACCCTTTGGTTTTCTATCTCTCTGTACCCCGTTCCTCACACTGGTCAGCTTTAACACAGCAAATAAACACACCCGGTAAATTACGTCTTCGGGACTTCAAACAAACACAAATCACAAAGCTCCTTCCTTCTTGGACGACTAAAACTGACTAACCAACTTTTTTTTTCTCTCTCCTATCTCATAGCCAAAAACCGTCACCTCCTTGCATTCAAAACTTGACCAATAAAAATCATCCACCTCTGTCACGTATATCATTACCAAACAACTCTCTCTATAAAACGTCATTCGGGTAATTCCAGAAAACAACCTTCTTTAATTATTCTAACTAAATCTATCTGCTTTACAAATATTTCTTACTAATAGCTACAAACGATACCTGTTTCTCAATTCAATGTCTTTTGTTAATAAACTTTTACCGATATAATCTTTCGGGGAGAAAAACCACCGCAAATCCCGGTCTATTGTTTCAACACTTTCTATATACACTTTTATTCCGGGTAAATCCATTCCACAATAACCGACTTATTTAAATTTCTTATCGATAATATTTGAAAGTCTTGTCTCTGAGGCCTAATGAACAATTCTTCGAACAACTTAAAATACATATTTTGTCTTATACAGGATGTTTGAAAATTTATATGCCCGTGTCTTTATGAAATATCAATAATTTTAATTTTTATTTAAGTAATAAAATTTGTATATCGGTTTTTTATTGCTTATGGACATTCAAAAGTACAACAATATATATATATATATTTAACTGAAGGTTTTTTCTCTTTTCAGGGTTGTTTAGGGGAATTATCCAACAAAGTGGGTCACCGTTAGCTCGATTTTTTTATCCATCGGACGACAGAGAACGGGCATTTGAATTTGGCAAAGCGTTAAACAGTTCATTTACATCAACCAAATCAAGTGACTTATTGGAATTGTTACAACAAGCGTCTTACTCAGATTTACTTGATGTTCAGAGTAAGGTAAATACGAAATACTATACTACTATGTATTTACTATCTTTAACGGAAAATAACGGGTCAAAATAATTATGGTGATTAATTTCCATTAAAAATAGTAAATAACATAAAAATGTCACCGTACTAGTAGTCACTAAAAAATTTAAATTTGAGTTAAGTTTGAACACAATACAAAAATTGCATACGAAAGTTGCTCTCTTAAAATTTAAAACCCGTTTTAGTTTTTGTCGATAGGAGACTGATCAAAAGATATCGAATTTTTACTGTCGAGTTAATACAAATTCTATTTAAAAAATTGATTTCGCGCGCATAACTGACATTTAAAATCGCCGGTCGCATGAAGTGTTGTTTCTAAGAGAACAGTTCATTCTACAGTTTTTCACATTTTCCGTTTTATTACCCTACGGGGGGGGGGTTTAGGGGGAAGCCCGGGAGTATCTATCATTTTGGAGTCCCAAAATGGACATTTTCAACAATATTCAGCTTGTTCGTATGAGCTTTAGTCTAACTCAAACGAGCAAATGATGACATCTGCTGATGTATCTGTCGACATGTGAAGTAATTCAAGCAAATCAGTCTTTTTAGAGGTCCATATTAATTCAATGTTGCAATAGTACGGTAACTTTGCTGTTTTCATATAGTATGCCCAATTCACACATTTTTCTTGCATAAATTTTAGACAGTTTAAAAATGTTGTACATTGAGACTTATATTACATCTATCACATATCGGTTGATTCTTTCTGTCAAATAAATATGAGTGTGTTATGTGTTTATGATTAGCACAAATTGTTCCTTGCTTCTTCCACTTTTTTAAATGGCATAATTTCTTTTAATTTAGATTCACATTCACTTTGTCACTTAGACTGTATTGTGCATCTCTATTACAGGAATTTACTTCTTCGTTTCCTTGAATACCTGTACACGATGAGACTGAGTACTTTCCAAACAATTCTCTCGCACGGGAATCAATTGGATATTTTAAATACAGGTGAATTGTCTGAATGGACCTTAATGAGTTGTAATAACTATTGCTTTTCTGAAGATATGCTGACTGTAGTAGGTATACTGCTATTGTTTGCACCTTCTTTATTAAAAACAGACAAACTGAGGTTAATGTAAGGGATGGGCATTTAAAGTGTATCTGTTTTATATTGACTGGAAAGAAGATTAATGGTAGTTCAATTATTAATATGTCTACGTACTGTCGAATCCTCTTATAAAAGAGACAAAATATTTTTATTTTTATCTACAAAGAGTTCGGTAAAATTATATTTTGGAATATAAACCTACTCGATATTACAGTTATACATTTTTATTACGGTCAACTTATTTTCTTATAGTTTTCACCTGGCGGCAATGTGGGATTTATGGATATTTTAGTTTATAAACCAGTTCTGGAGGATGAAAACAACGACGATGCTTTTGTTACTGAACCCATGCATGGTGCTGTACTGGATGGCCATTTTAATTTAGTGCCTCTCCTTATTGGCATAAATTCCGAAGAAGCTTTAGGTTTCCTTAATCGTAAGTGTATTTTTTTTGCTTTGACATTTGTCTTCGATATCATACATACAAAACGGTATTAACCATCACTCTTTTGAATATTGGTAAAATTTTTAGTACTGTTACTAAATTTTCAATACAGAAGTGCCTTTTTTTGCAGAAGCAGGAAATGCAACCGTTGAAGAAAGAGCCAAATTACTTGATGAAAGTCCATCAAATCTTGTAGCAGAATCTCTTAATGTTGCCGAAGAAGACAGAGGGACAGTTGGCAATGGTTTAAAAGAGATATACAACTTTTCTTCTTTTGTAGAAGATAGAAATGCATTTGTAAAGGTAAGATGTTTTCTTTATTCTTGGATTAAGGCAATATGTAAAGGCAAGTAAATGATCACACGAAGAAAAGTCTTTTTAAATTTCTGAGAATTGTCTTAGATTTTAATATTAGGTCTTTTGAGTAGTTAGTGTAATTTTACCATCATCTATAATAGTTTGATAAAGTTTTGATTGGATCTGACACTTCATCGATCATCTTATTCACGATTGTCCCAGATGAGTTTATTATATAGAGTATATTATATTAACTTTACTGAAATAAAAGGCAAATATCGAGCACAGTTTTTTATTAAATCTTGCCTAAGAGGCATTTCGTCACAAATCTTGGCTATCCAGCACGTCAATGAATTTTAAATACATTAAATACATTTACAAAAAAACTAATACTAGACAAAGGACAAACATTTATTTCGAAGCTACGTGTAGACAACGTCAGGAAACAGATTACGAATATTATATTATCTATAAGACCTGTATAGGTATCTCATTTTCCAATTAGCTGAGCTCATATCTATTATGATAGTTTTAAGATACTTTTCTTTTTAACCCTGAACTATTATCGTTGGGACAAATTAGACCCCAATACTTGAAATTTCGTGCACTACTGGTAAACAGTTTGGCAAACGACCTTGTTATTCCATGTATTCTCCCAATTAAATACGTAGTTTAGCATGCCGCTTAGTAGCAAACGATGAGTGGGACAGTGCACAAGTGCTGCTGAGTACCGACTAGAATAGAATATAGTAGTTACCCACCATAGTAGTTACGTTATTATTATTTAGGATAAAACATTAAAATTGCTTTAAGAATTAGCGGAAGTACGGTGTCAAGTAATAATGTTTTTGACTTTCTTAAATCCCTGGAGGAACCAACCGAGAATAGGTTGATAATGAAATATATAACTCACATCGGCAACCATTTCATCATCTGCTTTATTTAATTTTAGTACACTACTGATGAAGCTTTTGCTCGATCATCAATACGCCAAGCTGAAAGTGCCTCTCGTTATGTACCTGTCTACCTGTATCAGCTCTCATGGTTACCAGAAAACAGTACGGAGATAGGTAAGTATGGCTGTTTAAACATATTAAATTTTATTAATTAGATCATTTTGGTGGTTTTAAATTTAGCTTTATACAAATAGAACCTTTTGCACCAAATATGTCAGAAAGTTAGCATTCCGAGCTGTATCTCTATGGACATTGGATTATTATGATATTGTAGACCTCTTTAAACAGTTTGTTTTGGTTTGATTATTGGCGGGTTATTGCCTCTATGGAAGATTGTCACTTAATGTGTTAAGCGGTTAGCAGATACTTC
The DNA here is from genome assembly GCF_040954645.1 of Diabrotica undecimpunctata. NCBI lineage: Eukaryota > Metazoa > Arthropoda > Insecta > Coleoptera > Chrysomelidae > Diabrotica > Diabrotica undecimpunctata. Next base: position 26,890,930 of record NC_092810.1, read on the forward strand.
TGCCAGTTGGTGGTTTGTCCCTGTCTAGTTTAACCATTTAGACAATGAAAGAATTGAACACGTGGATTCGTACATCTACTTGGGAACAACAGTTAACTCAAATTGGGATCAAGCAAAGGAAATACGTATAAGAGTGGAGAAGGCAAGAGCAACATCGTTCACTAGCATGAAGCAAATTTTCACCTCTAAAAGCCTCACCCTACCTCTCAAAATTCGACTTCTGAAATGTTATGTATTCCCGGTTTTGTTATATGGAATGGAGGCGTGGACAATGACCGCAACATTGATGAAAAAAGTAGAGGCCTTCGAAATGTGGGCTTACCGACGTATATTACGTATATCCTGGACTGAACACGTGACCAAAGAAGAGGTACTACGCCGGATAGGTAAAGAGAGAGAGGTAGGAATAAGTATAAAGAAAAGAAAGTTGGAATACTTGGGTCACGTTATGAGACATAATAAATATAGAGTACTACAGCTGATCGTTCAAGGGAAAATAGACAGCAGAAGGGGGTCCAGGGAGTAGAAGACACTCGTGGCTCCAAAACTTGCGGCAATGGTTCGGATTGTCATCTGCTGAACTATTCAGATCTGCCGTAAACAAAGTCAGAATAGCCATGTTGATTGCCAACGTTCGGAACGGACAAGGCACGTGAAGAAGAAGAAGTTTAACCACTCCGTATCTCCCATTCTTTTGATGTGATGGTTTCATTTTTTCTTTCTATTTAGTGTCTACTCGGTTATACTTTGTAAATTACATTTTTTTTATAATCTCATCACTCCTTATTCGTCCTCTCAGCGTGTTTCCTGTGAATCGAGTATTCTCATTTCTGCTATTTCCAACACTATTTGTGTCTTGACTGTATCAGGTCATATTTTTAATACATATGCCATTATTGGTCTTATACTGGCCTTACAGATTATAGATTTTATATTTCATCCCACAGTTATTGTGACGGTTACGCCATTTAGTATTATAAAGTATCCTGCTAATCTATTTGCTCCTTGTATTTGATCGCCTACTTCTTTTTCAACCTCTCCATAACTGGACAGTCCAATCCTTAGGTACTTTATATCAACATCTTTGCTTTAGTTCAACATCGGGTCATAACACTCTTCCATCCATACTCTTAATCTGCCGCACGTGGGTCCTTTGATAACTTGTCCCTTGCTTAAGCAATGCTGTATAACCTTTATATCCCTCGTGTGTTTCCAACTCTTGATACAGCTTTGCAGACGATCTTTCCTTAGCAGTAGCTATAGTACGCTTATACTTACGAAGCAGTATTTACTGCTTATCTTCGTCTCTTTTAGACCTAACATTTTTTTTTCTAACTTCTTTATTTTCCCTAATCTTTTGTTGCCCTTCATCACCAAGTTTCTTGGGCTCAACAAATGGGCTCAACAGTAATAGTGAATTCCACGAGGAAATCGTTTCTAGAATTCAGATAGTCTTTATAAACGATATTATGTCTTACAAGATAAGGAGTAGAAGTAAAAATAAAACAAAAGTGGCAAGTTTTAATATCTATCTGAACAATTCACAAAACCTAAAAAGGCTAGACAAAAAACGATCTAATAATATGTACGGGATTAAGAAAGTTTCAATGTCTTTTATCTAAAAACCAAAATGCGCGATAACATTTTCTAATATTTTATTAATAATATTACTTTTTAGGAGTCCCGCATGGAGCAGATGTATGGTACTTTTGGGGTGGACTTCCTCTTGGCCCAAGTACTGAATCCCTTCGAAAACCTTTTCTAAAATTGTGGACTAATTTTATTAAATACCAGTAAGTATCATTTAAAAAAAACTACTAAAAAAATTAGAAGTATGTCAAGGTAAACTACTTAAACCTCGACGACCCCAGACAAATAACTAAAAATGGCAATGAGATAGATCAAATCCAAGAATATATCTACTTAGAGCAAATTCTGAAACTTAACAAAGATATCCAAAGTGCGGAAATCACTATAAGAGTAAGACTGGCCTGGGTAGGATTTGCTCGGAGTCGATTCTCACGTACACAGAAAACATACTAAATAATAGTGGAAATAAAAATAAAAAAAACCAGAGTAGCCAATGTTATTTAGAATCCGGATTTTTAAACATAATGCTTATGGTAAATAATAAAAGTATATATATATATATATATATATATATATATATATATATATATATATATATATATATATATATATATATATTAATTACTATTTAACTGGGAATAACCCACAATTAAAGGTTATTGACGTTTCAATTTCCACTTCGGAAATCGTTTTCAAAATACAAACATTAGTAAATTAAATAAATTTTGTTTATCTGATCGCTTGCGATCGTTCCAGTCATCTACTTGTAGACGCCTATCTTCCATTGCACCTTTTACTTCTTATCTCCACGATCTTCTTGGTCTTCCCTTTTTCCTGCGGTTGGTGGGGATCCACTGTAACATTCTCTTTGGCCATTGTTGATCATTCATCCTTTCTACATGGCCATACCATTTCAGCCTTTTGCATTCTATAGTTTCCAGGATGTCAATGTCTATGCCCATACGCTCTCTGATTTCAGTATTCCTTACTCTATCTCTTCTAGTGAGTTGGCAACATCTTCTCCAATAATTCATTTCCATTGCTTTTATTTTGGATGCGTCATTTTTATTTATTACCCAAAGCTCTGAACCATAGGTAGCAATGCTTTCTATGATACTTTTGTATATCCTAATTTTGATGTGGTTGTTCCAAAGTATACTATTCAGTTGACGTATTGCTGAATTTCCTTGACCAATTCTAGTAGCTATTTCTTTTGTATTCCGACCATTGTTTGTAATGTTTACACCGAGATATTTATAGCTATCAGTATTTTGAATTTGTTTGCTTCCTAGTTCTAAGTGCTTTCATTCACCTCCCACTACTACGTACTCTGTTTTTGATGGATTAATTGATAAGCCCCACTTAGTATATTCTTCATCTATTTTTCGTAACATGTCGTGGATATCATCTTGATCTTCTGCAAGTATTACTTGGTCATCAGCAAAATGCAAGCTGTACAGTGTATGGTCTCCAATTTTAACACCCATAGGTTCACATTTTCTTTTCCAAATATACAAAACCCCCTCCAAATAAATCTTAAAGGGTGTAGGTGCAATGCAGCAGCCTTGGCGAAGTCCTTTGGTCACTTTTATCTTTTTTGTCACTTTTTGTCCAATCTTTATTACACTCGTCATATCATCGTACAACTCCCTTACAGCATTAATGTAAATCGGTGGAATATTCTTGTCTTCTAGCACATGTCATAGCTTGGCTAATGGGACACTGTCATACGCTTTTTGAAGATCAATAAATACCATGTGTGTCTCCATATTATGTTCCAAATGCTTTTCTATTGTTTGTTTTAGGCAGAATACATTGTCTATACAAGAACGACCAGTACGAAAGCCACTCTTCAGCGTCTTCCCAACAATCTTCAATTCGGCTTTTAATTATCTTCCCGTAGACTCTGCAGATTGAGTTAGTTACACTAAGCCCTCGGTAGTTCTTACAATCTTTTCTGTCGCCTTTATTTTTGTATAGATTGCTGATATATGCAGTTTTCCATTTTTCAATAATAAAAGTATAAAATATATAAAAAGTATAAAAAAAATATGTAAAAATAAGTCATTTTACACCACTTTTTTGATGGTTTTTTAAAATTCTAAAAATTCCTAAAAAGTTTACAAATAAAAATGAAAGCAACAAACAATTGCAGAATTTTTTCAATTAACTTGGGGATATAGCGAACAGCAGAAATTTTATTTTGATCTATGCAGTGCACATAATATTCAGTAAATTCATACTTAAGGAGCCGAATTTCATATCGCACTTTGTCCATTTTAAACATTTTTCAGGAAGTGAGAAAAACTGCTACTCAATTATTAATACTATTAAAGTTAAAATAAGAACACAAAATATGAATAAATGATTTCCAGTGGATAAAACCATCAGTCGAAAATTGCCATAAAAGTTTCGAAAATTGCGTCCATCTATTGGCGAAGTGCCAAATTGTTCTGCCAACATGAACACATACAAACTGAATTAAGCGATATAGGCATTTAAACTTCATGTGTTCATATAACGTACACACCAAACAGAATGATTGCATGTTCTGTGTTCATATATGAATATTGTTCTAAAGCTATTTTCTCGTGGCATTTTAAAGTAATTACTATTTTAACGAGAATAAGCCACAATTGAAGGTTAAAATAAGTTTATTGACGTTTCAATTCCCACTTCGGAAATCGTTTATAGACTCATTTATATTCACAAATGAGACATATATTATACATTTTAAAGTAGACGACTTTAAAATGATATTGCCAATATTGCTGAGTTGCGTTCCTGGGACGAATTACATGCTATGATTTTTAGAATAAAAGATAATAATAACACTAGAATTTTACTGTCACCGTAGCATGTGGTTGTCTATTTAAATATTCTCAAGTTAAAGTTGATTTCATGTAACCGAATGAACTGTATTACAATAAAGCCTTCCCAGGAACGCAACTCAGCAATATTGGCAATATCATTGTAAAGTCGTCTACTTTAAAATATATAATATATGTCTGAATTGCCAATATCTGTATCTGTATCTGTAGAGTAGGGAGGGCGAGTTAAGTTTCACAGCACTTAGGCCACAATTGACCCATTGTGCATCCTCCCAGGGAGCTGTCACCCTTAGCTCATTGTGTGGAGGTGTTTGCTTAGTTGACAATGACCAACTGCCAAACGTAGATTTTTCCTGGTCATTCCCAAGTACTTCTTTGATGTTGACTCTTCAAGGTTACTTAGTGTTACCCTGGCAAGTTTTACATCTTTTCCCTTCTTTCCATATTTTAACGGTTTGCGTATGGGAGTGACATTTGACAATTTCCGCGATTGTTGTAGTTGACCAACCAAAAAGATCCCCAGGTCCTAAGAGTCTTAGGCCTGCCGCCTTCCTAGATAATTGGTCAGCAATGCGGTTGCCTTTATTCCTATTGTGTCCTTTAACCCACCTCAGGATGATGGTATTACCATCCGAAGCTTGAGTTAGTGACTCGTGACACTCCATTACTAAACCTGATGTGACACGTGGTCTATTCAGGGTTAGTAGCGCTTGTCTGCTATCTGTGCAGATCATTATAGTTTTCCTTGCTATATCTTTTTGGGTTATCTCTTTTGCGGCTATGGAGATACCAGTCAGTTCTATCTGAACTACGCTGGCATTTTTGCCCATACCCCACTTTATTCTTAAGTTCAGTGATCTGGAGTATATCCCGCATCCTGAGCCTTCTTTAATTTTGGAGCCATCGGTGTATATGCAATAGGCATTTGCCACGTTTGTCTCCATACACTGCCTTGTTTCAATTTTGTAGGGTTTGTTAAAGACAAACTTTGGTTCAATTGAGTCGCAGCCTACCTGCAGTACTGGTAACGCATCTAGCTCTCCCCGCCAGACACAAGTTCTCAATTGTCCCATTCCTACATCAAGGTTTGCACCAGCTGAGCGCAGTCGCATCATTGTCACTAGAGCCACCTCTTTGACATATATATCTAGAGGCGTGATGCCAATGATCAACTCCATTGCAGCAGTTGGTGTTGTTTTCATGGCACCTGTTATATTTATGCAAGCCATCCGCTGAATATGGTTTAGTTTGTTAATCGCTGTTGCCTGTAGCACTTTTGGTACCCAAGCAATAGCTCCGTAAGTTAGCATTGGCCTAATGACAGCGGTGTAGACCCAGGCGATCACCCTGGGCGTGAGGCCCCAGGTGCGTCCGACCGTTCGTCGACACTGCTCATAGGCAATATATGCTCTTTTAGCTCTACCATCTAAGTGTGAGTTCCATGTTAACTTCCTGTCAAGGGTAATACCAAGGTACTTCACCTCGTCAGAAAAATTTAGACTGTAGTTTAGAATCCTTGGGGGTATTAAGCCAGTGATTCTTCTTTTCCTGGTAAAGAGGACCATCTCTGTGAACAAATTCCCTTCGTTGGCTCAGTGAAGATGTTCGTTCTGTTGTAATGGAAACACCAAATAATAGTAGCAGAGTTTATTGTTGAGACGTACACTATGGGTGTAGACCCGGGATTACTTTGAGTAGAGACTGATGAAGTTGATCGTTGAAGACTATATGTTCGTTGAGTGAATATTGATTGAATGCTTCTCTAGTCAAGAGATATTAGTTTTATATAAATTCTATTTGGGTCAATATTTTTCGCGTACCTAGCGTGATATGTGTATTTAATTTATGTAAATTGTTTAACTTTGTCAGTACTTTTGACTGATGTCCAAATTATTATTTATAATTGACCAAATGTGTATGTAACCTAATTAACTACGTGTGTGTATTTAATAACAAATAGATTCATTCGGTCTACTGGGTGATAAAATTATACTGTCCAATTTCGGATATGAATTATGAAGATTTGATATTGGACATACTGCGGAATCGGGCAATCTGGCCCAAGTGTCAATACTCAAAGTTTACATATAAGTATTACATAACATAGTAAAATTCAAACATGATAAATTATAAATAGTTTAAGAATAATCAATAATCTTCCAACCGTACCCTAGCTATCAATGTCCGACTCTATCTCTAGATTAAAATTAGGGCAATTGGATGAAAATGTGGAAAGTGGGATGTTAACTTGGGAAGTCGACCGTACATTGTTGTGCCGATTACTAACTAATACAGGTACTTCCTGTTCGTTAGTCTGAGTTTGTGGATTCCCTGAACGACATAGTCGTGCAACAGGACGGTACTTCCATAACGTGAGTATCCCAATTATTACCATTATAGTAATGATCCCGGTGGCCCCAAAATAATGCCAATTAGATTCGTGAATCGATCGCCACTGCGTATGCGTCATTTCTTGTTCCAGACTCTCCTCCTCAAGTAACACATGACGTAGCTCTCCTCCTGGTATGTCAAGGTAGGTGTTTAGAGGCGTGTTAAACTTGCGGGGTGTCCTCGCCACCAGTTGGGCCACGGGAGTGATTGGCGACTTCAGGTAACTCGTCACTGCTCTGTCCACCCCACTGCTAGTGGGGAGTAATGTAATATTTTTCGTTTGGGCGATACATTTGGGTGAAAGCTTCAGGAATGTGACTCGTTCCAGTACTCTTTCGCTCCGATTTCCATCGCAAATAATGGATATGTGTATCGTGACTGGCGTGATAACTAGCCAGAGGTTGGGAGTACCCATCTTACTCCATTGAGCTGTCTGTATTGTCCTGGCTACCACTGGACATGTGCTATTCTTAGATCGCTCATAAATTTCTTCTAGTATGCAGTTTGGTTGGGTATCCATGTTTCTTATAGCCGTTGGTGAGCACGCTATCTGCGCCTTTGTCAACAGTAAGCACCTTTCTCTATCTTCCGTGGTCAATTCGAAGTAGTGCAGTGTGTTATAATCTACGACCAGTAGATTCCTTGGGGCGACAAATGTGCGCAACACCGACCCCTCAACGTTAAGTGGTATGGCCGTGACTTTGAGCATGCTGTACTTATTTTTCCCTGTCACTATGAAGTAGCCGATGACTGTTATATATCTGTCGTCATGACTGACTTCTGTTTCTATAATGGGTTGTCGTCGTATTTCGACCCCTTGAGGCAGTATCTGCCCTGCTTTCCCTATTAATTTGGTTATTTCACCCGGTTTCACTATATCAATGAAGTGTCCGTGGTTATAGTGAAGGTTTAATATTCCCTCGTAAAATTGAGTATATTCATTTATGAAGTCCATAACTTGTAATGCTATCGTTTGTATTCGTAACGTGCTATATTCGGTTTCTAGTTTTTGTGCTTTGTCTTCTACTTCGTTAAGTCCTTTAGATATTTCTTGTAGACCTGTGATTAGTGCTTTGTTAAACTTGTTCATTTGCTCGTTTATCCTGTTCTCTGTGTGATTGATTGATGTTATTGTTTCTAACATTATCTTCGCCTGGTGCTGTGATTCCTTTATTAGCTCCTTTTGGTTATTATCTAATGCTTCAATGTTACTGTAGGCTTCGTCATTGACTCCAAATACTGAGGTTAATATTGTTCCTAATATTCCTCTTCTTTCCCTTCCTTTTATTTCTACTGTCAACCCCTCGCTTACTGACTCCGCCTTTCTTTGTCCTTCCTCTAACTTCTCTATTATATCCTTACAATTCACGATTTTTATCTCATGACACAGTTCTCGTACGCCTTGTATCATATTTCCTATTAGTTGGTGCTCTGTTCGAATTCTTCCTTTTTCGAGTAACACCTTTATTCGAAATGTTCCCCGGTCTATGACGACCTCTCCAAGGTCTTCTGTGAAAAATCCTGGTACCGGATTATATATTTTATACGGTTCTGCCTTTATGGGTTTTAACATCGTTAAAAACATTATAGCTACTAGTATTTTCTTCCATCTTAGTGCTGCTGCCTTTTTCGGCTTTTCCTGTTTCTCTTGTTCCAGTCGTATTAGCTTATGTATGGGTCTTTTAGTCAGTTTCCCGTTTGCCTTTCTCACTGTTACTACTCTGGTTAATCCCTCCGCTCCAGGGTGTGTTTCTGTTACCCTCGCTAATGGCCATCTGCCTGGAGGTGTATCCTCTTCTTTAATTATAACTATTTCTTCTTCTTAAATGTTAGGGTGCGCCTTATGCCATCTATTTCTCTGTTGTAATTGGTGCAGGTATTCCTGTTTCCAAATTTTCCAGAAGTCTCTTTTTATTTTCTCCACTAATCTCCACCTCGTCGGCATCTTCAAATAAGTCGTAAGCTCTTCTTCCCGATTTGGTGATATAATTTCTCTCCCTATAAGGAAGTGAGCTGGTGTCAGGGCTATTTTCCCTTCAGGGTCTTCTGATGACCCACATAATGGTCTCGAGTTCATACATGCTTCTATTTGTGCCAGCACCGTACTCAATTCTTCATATGTTAGAACTGTTTCCCCGATGATTCTTTTCAAGTGATATTTCATTATTCGCACTGAGCTCTCCCATAATCCTCCGAAATGTGGTGCATATGCAGGTATGACATGCCACTGGGTACCTAGTGCCCGTAATCCTTGTTTTATCTCGTCATCTATTTTTTGATTTTCTTTTTTCAACAAATTTGCTGTTCCTACGAATGTGGTTCCGTTATCGCTGTATACGTTGTTGCACTGTCCTCTGCGTGCCGTAAATCTCTTGAACGCTGCGATGAAAGCATCCGTAGACATATCGCTTACTACCTCAAGGTGTACTGCCTTCGTTGACAGACACACAAATACTGAGATGTAGCCCTTATAGCTCCTCTGTCCTCTGCCTCTCGTGGTACTTATTTTTATTGGCCCGGCATAATCTATCCCTGTGTTAGTAAAGGGATGACTCGGGTTCACTCTGTCTTTCGGTAGATCTCCCATTAATTGTTGTGCTGCTTGGCTTTTATACCTCCTGCACCTTAAACATTTCGCTAGATGATCTTTCACGGTTCTTCTGCCGTTGATTATCCAATATTTCCTTTTTATGTACTGTAGTGTTTGTTGTAATCCGCTATGTAGATTTCTTGCGTGACTATCTGTTATAAGTAACTTTGTTAATGCACTATCCTTTGGCAAAATTATCGGATGTTTTTCTCCGTACTTTAGATTCGTGTGTCTCAGTCTTCCGGTGACTCTTAGAATTCCTTGTCTATCCAGGAATGGTACCAATGACGCTAATTTATTTTTCTTGTCTAATTGCTGTTTCTTCTCCAGCTTATTTATTTCTTGTTTGAAGTAGGCGTGCTGTGTGTGCTTTATCACCTTTAATAGCGTTTCCTCTAATTCTTGGACTGTAATCTGACTTTGTCCATTGTCCTTCTTTTTTCTGCATTTGTCTGCAAATCTCCTACAATATGAAAGTACTCTTCTCATTCTTTCTAAATTTGAGAATCTCTCGCATATGTCCTCCTTTATCGTTGTCGTGTGCACCGTTATTTTCGTTTTGACTTCCTCCTCATTTGTCTCTGGTATTTCTTCTGATTCCTGAGTTAAAGTTTTGTTACTAGTCAGCCAAGTTGGTCCCTTCCACCATAGCTCTGCTTCTAATAATTCTGATGCGGTACTTCCACGTGAGAGGATGTCCGCTGGATTTTCCTTTGTATCTACCTTATGCCAATTTTTCGGTCCTATAACGCGTCTTATTTCCTCTACTCTGTTGGCGACGAACATTTTCCACCTTTTTGATGATCCCCTTATCCAAGCCAGGGTTATCGTTGAGTCCGACCATGCATATACCTCAATGTTTTCCCTGTTCAATGCTTGTAGGGTTTTCTTCATTAAATTTGCTAGTAGTACCGCGGCACACAGCTCGAGCCTCGGTAACGTCGTTTTCCCTTTCAATGGTGCGACTTTCGATTTTGCTATCATTAGATTCGTTTTAATTTCTGGGCCTAATACCCTTGAGTAGATTACCGCTCCATATTATTTCATAGACGCATCTGCAAATCCATGCAGTTCTACTCTGTTTATCTTGCTTAAGTTGTTCCACCTGGGCAATGTTATTTTCTCCAGATTTACTAATTGCGCCTGGTATGTATTCCACCTGCTTTGTTGGTTGCTAGTTAATTCTTTATCCCAACTGGTCTTTTGCTCCCATAATTCCTGTATGAACATTTTCGCCTGAATTACTACAGGTGCTATCCATCCCAGTGGGTCGTATAGTTTTGCTACTTCTGACAGTACGTGTCTTTTCGTTATTTTCTTTGCCGTCGTTATCCCTATTTTGAATGTGATTATATCCTCTTTAGGTGACCAGTGTATTCCTAACGTTTTCCGTACTTCTTCTTGTTTGAATGCCTTCGAGTCTACGTTCCTCATATCCTCCGGTACGTTCTCCATTATTTTTTCTTCGTTGCTCAACCATTTTCTAAGAGTGAAACCTCCTTTTCTGAACAGTTGTATTAATTCCTTTTGGGCTGTTTCTGCTTCCTGCACTGTCTCAGCTCCTCCTAGTATATCGTCTACATACATGTTTTCTTTTACAATTTTCGATGCCAACGGGAACCTCGCTCCTTCGTCTTCTTGTAATTGTTGTATTGTTCTTAACGCTAAAAAGGGTGCTGCGGCCGTGCCGTATGTCACCGTCGTTAAGTTATACTCTTGTATGTGGTCCTTTGTGTCCTTTCTCCACAAAATTTTTTGATATTTTTGGTCTTCTTCTGCCATTCTGATTTGTCTAAACATTTTTTCCAGATCCGCTGAGTATGCTACTTTATTGGATCTCCATCGTAATAGTATATTTGTCAAGTCTTGTTGTAATTTCGGCCCTGTGTGCATAATATCATTCAGGCTTACTGCCGATGAGCTTTTGCTTGATGCATCAAACACGGCTCTTATTTTCGTTGTAGTACTGTCCTCTTTTCTCACTGGATGATGAGGTAAGTAGTACCCATCTCCCTGGTTTTCTGCTATTACCATATGACCTTGGTTTTCATAATCTTCCATGAATTGTCTGTAATTCGCTTCTAACTGTTTGTCTTTTGCAAACTTCCTTTCTAGTTGCATCAATCTGGCGAATGCTTGCTGTTTAGATTCTCCTAACTTTGCGACGTCTTCCCTAAACGGAATTTTTACTTCGTATCTCCCTTCTTCACTCCTTTTTACAGTCTGTCGATACAGTTCTTCACATTCTTGTTCTTCCACTGAGAAACTTGTATCCTGATTTACTTCTTCTAATTCCCAGAAGTTCTTTATTTGTACGTCCATTTCTTGTCTTGATATCATACAGCTTACTTCTGCTTTTATATTCTCCCTTTCTCGTGCTATTCCCGAAACTATCCATCCTAGTTTGGTGTTTTGACTCAGGAGTCCATTACTTATTCTGTGCATCCCTTCTGTCAATATGTAACTGTATTCTTTTACTCCTAGTAGTAAGTCTATCTTCCCTACCTTGTAATATCTTGGATCTGCCAGTATTGCATTTTTCTCGTTATAGTCCGGTAGAATTATATCCTTTTCCGGTAAATTCCTTGTTATCTTCGGTAGTACTAGTGCTTCTATTTCCATCTCGAAGTCACTTTCGTAATGAGTTTCGATTAAAAGTTTCATACTCCAGTTGGCTGTTTTTTCTCCTGACGAGCCTATCCCGGATATGGTCGCCTGTATGGGCTTCCTTGTTGTTCCTAGCGTCGTCGCAGCTTGTTCCGTTATAAATGCGCATTGTGACCCTTGGTCGATTAGTGCTCTCATTATGTGTGAATCTCCTTTCGCATCTCTTATGCGTACCACAGCTGTCGCTAGTAATGCTTCACCTTCCTTATGGCTTGCACAGTTTACTGAATTCTGCCCTCTTTGCTGGTCGTTGCTATTCCTAGGCCCATTGGTATCTTGTGTATTTTCTCGCCTTCCGTTATTTTGTTCTCTGGCGTTGTATGGATTATTATTTCCTCCTCTGTACCTATCAGCTTGGTACCCGTTTCTTCTATTGTTTGAATCTCTTCCATTTCTTTCTTGTGTTTGTTCTCGTTTCGTTTCATTGGAGTTTCTTTTGTTGCTTGTGTTTCCTTTTTCCTAATGCAACATATGGTGGTGGTCTCCGCCACAGTGTCTGCACCTATATTGTGAATAACATTGTTTTTCTTTTTTATGTGCTAGGTAGTTTGTACACAATCCTTTTTCTTTTATCATCCTGTTCCGGTCTCTTACATTGAGTTCCTGAAATTCTCTGCAGTTCGGTACTCCGTGATCTCCGTTGCATATCACGCAATGTGTTCTTGGTTTCCTAAGAGATCCTCCTTGCTTCTCTTGTCTTTTTTCTGACTCCAGCAGTTCCAGTGTCTGAAATCTTCGCTGTAGGAATGTTTGTGTCGATTTGTACGTCGGTATCTCTCTACTGTCTCCAATGTGGTTTTCGTACAGCCTCCTAGTTTCATTGTCCCATTTCGTTATGATAATTCGGGCTATCAATGGGCTCCACGCTTCCGTGTCTGTTCCTTACCCTCCTATGGCTTCCAGACTTTCGTGGAAGGTGTCATGTAGTGATTTCAATGCTCTAGCAGAAGATTCCTTTACTTCCTGCGCTAGTAGCATCCTGTCTATTAATTTAAACAATATCATCCTTGGGTTCTCATACCTATCTTTTAGCATGTTCCAGGCCACTTCGTAGTTGGCCTCGGATATGTTTAAGTGTTGTATCATTCTGTTGGCTTCCCCTCTTACTTGAGTTTTTAGGTACTGCATTTTTTCTGCGTTTGATAACTGGTCGTTTTCATGTATTACTTTAGTAAACAGATCGTGGAAAGTTCTCCACGTTTCATATCTGCCTTCATACACAGGGATTTTTACCTGCGGTAATGTCACACCGTCCCTCCTCTGTGTGCTTTCTGGCCGTTGTATTCCTGGCCTTATTTTCTTTAAAACTTCCCTGACTTTCCTCTTTAGATGATTTATTCTCTCTACTTCTCCAATATCTGTAGCGTCCAGTTCCTCATTTACTGCTGCTTCAATCATTAGTGTATTCACCTTTTCCATGTATTCTCTTAACTCTGACTGCAATTCTTCATCCTCCTGCAAGTCTTGTTCATTTTCTGGCCGTAATAATTCCTCGATTCTTTGTTTTCTTATCTGTATCTCCTTTACTTTCGGTGCTTTTCCTCTTTTCAGCACCCTTCCATATTCTTCCAACAGGGTTTTCCCCTCAATGTATGTCTTAAATACCTGATCATAGTATTTTGTTTCAAAATATTTTTCTTTCGTTATACCCCCTTCTAGCAGCTTTTCGTGGTTATTTAAAAATTTTGCCCAATATTCTTCTAATTTTTCCTGTCTATCCCGGATGTATTGTTGATTTTTCCGAGATTGGGAATCCTTTTTTGTATTTGAAACGAGTTTCACTATTTCTGTTCCTATTTCCGCTTGCTTAACGTATAGACTCTCCATGATTATTTTAAAAATTTTTACATTCAGCGGTAAATATATTAGACAATACTAAATGTACGTTATGTATTAAATAAGTATACCTGTATTATAACACTTTCTTTTCTATCGGAATGTGCAATTTAGCGAAATATGAGTTTGACCTTGCCTGCTGTGCTATTCTTTGCATTGAGGTAGGTCAAGATGTAATCCACACACTCTTATATTGATATATATACATATATATATATATATATATATATATATATATATATATATATATATATATATATATATATATATATATATTGTTATCAAAATAAATGAAATTATTTGCTACGTAATTATTTTAATTTTTCGAAATAAAATATTTAATTGTAATTAAAAGCAAGCTATATGTATGAACCTTTCTTTTTTCAAATTGTCATACAAAATTACTGTTTAGTTAATTATAGTTGTGAATGACGTTTATTTTTGTTTTATCAATTCTCTGTATTATTTAAATGGTATGCATTCTAAAGTACATTATTATACGATTGATAGAGTGGAGATTGTTGTTCTAAATTGTTAAATTGTAATAAAAAAAAACTTGTTAAATTGTAAGATTGTAAAAGTTGGAAGATTTTGTAATTATTCAAAAACTTACGGTTTTTTGTGTTCTTAGACGTTGAGGATCCCTCGCTTCTGGTGGGTTCTGCAATCGGTCCTGTCCTTTGGCTGCTCTGCGGCTCTAGTATGGCTCTCGGCTTTGGTACTGCTCTCGGCTCTAGTATGGCTCTCGGCTTTGGTACTGCTCTCGGCTCTAGTATGGCTCTCGGCTTTGGTACTGCTCTCGGCTCTAGTATGGCTCTCGGCTTTGGTACTGCTCTCGGCTCTAGTCTGGCTCTCGGCTTTGGTACCGCTCTCGGCTCTAGTATGGCTCTCGGCTTTGGTACCGCTCTCGGCTCTAGTACCGCTCTCGGCTCTAGTATGGCTCTCGGCTTTGGTACTGCTCTCGGCTCTGGTACTGCTCTCGGCTCTAGTATGGCTCTCGGCTTTGGTACTGCTCTCGGCTCTGGTACTGCTCTCGGCTCTAGTATGGCTCTTGGCTTTGGTACTGCTCTCGTTCTCCCGGGTCTAGTGGTCTCTCTCTGCTACTGAGGGTGTTGCTGTCGTGGACTGTATAGGCTCTCTCAAACTTCCTTGAAGTATTCTGTTTCTCGATAGGACCATGAACAAATTCCCTTCGTTGGCTCAGTGAAGATGTTCGTTCTGTTGTAATGGAAACACCAAATAATAGTAGCAGAGTTTATTGTTGAGACGTACACTATGGGTGTAGACCCGGGATTACTTTGAGTAGAGACTGATGAAGTTGATCGTTGAAGACTATATGTTCGTTGAGTGAATATTGATTGAATGCTTCTCTAGTCAAGAGATATTAGTTTTATATAAATTCTATATTTTTTCAATATTTTTCGGTCAATATTTTTCGCGTACCTAGCGTGATATGTGTATTTAATTTATGTAAATTGTTTAACTTTGTCAGTACTTTTGACTGATGTCCAAATTATTATTTATAATTGACCAAATGTGTATGTTACCTAATTAACTACGTGTGTGTATTTAATAACAAATAGATTCATTCGGTCTACTGGGTGATAAAATTATACTGTCCAATTTCGGATATGAATTATGAAGATTTGATATTGGACATCTGTTTTCTTAGGATTTATAGATAATGAGTGTTCCTTGCACCATGTTTCTATTAGTCAAAGAGCAACTTGTGATCTCTCAGATAGTGTGTTCTCAAACTTACCGCTTTGCAGGACAGCAATATCGTCTGCATAGGCTATTGTGTAGAAACCGTTGCTGTTGAGTTGCTCAACCAGGGTATCTAGAACTATGTTCCAGAGTAGTGGTGATAGCACCCCTCCCTGTGGACACCCCCTCGTAACCATGCCTCTAACAGAAACGTCTTCTACATTTATGCTTATTGCTCTATTAGAGAGCATACTGAATATCCATTCGCTTATGGCCAGGGGAACATTCCTGACGTTGAGCTGTTGGGTGATAGTTGGGAATGTGGTTTTATCAAACGCTCCCTCAATGTCTATAAATATACCTAGGGTGGATTTTTTATTATCCAGCGATCTTGATCTCAATTCTTCCTACTACATGATGCAGTGCAGAATCGGTAGATCTTCCCGAAGTATATGCATGTTGATTTGGGTGAAGTGGGTTATGGACCAGAACTTCATCCCTTATGTACCTTTCGCATAGCCTTTCCATCGTTTTCAACAGAAAGGATGTTAGGCTAATTGGTCGAAAAGCCTTTGGTAGGGTGTAGTTCATCCTATCTGGTTTTGGTATGAAGACCACACGTACCTCTCTCCACTTCCTAGGAATATATCTCAGAACCAAAGAGGCTCTGAATATTTCCACGAGGTGCGGCAATATTGCCAATATAAATGAGTCAGGTAAAATTAAATTATTTGAAAAATTTTTCACCAAGTAACAAAAAACAAAATTTGTTTAATTTATTAATGTTTGTATTCTGAAAACGATTTCCAAAGTCGAAATTGAAACGTCAATAAACTTATTTTAGCCTTCAATTGTGGCTTATTCCCATTAAAATAGTAATTTCCATATATGAACCTAAAGTTTGTGAGTAAATACTTATTGTGTAGATAAATGGTACACCATTACAATCATATTTGTAAAGCAAAGATACAAGTTATTGTTACGGTACTGATATGGTAAGCACAGTTTGTGCTCAGTATAGTTTTGTAGATTAAAATTGAGAATGATTGGGTACTCTTGAGTTTTAGACACTCTTACCATATATATATATATATATATATATATATATATATATATATATATATTGTTATGATATGTAAAATCGAGAAAAATATTGGTTTGTTTAAAAATATTTCAAAGTTCAAAAAACATTAAAATAATTCAGATAAGTAGGATAATAAACAACAAACATTTCGAAGAAGGAAAGTTATTAAATTCTTGGATTACCTGTACTAAACAAAATGTAAGCTATACATAAATTATTTCTTTGTTATAGTTGAGTGACCCGCATAAGTTTAAGTGAAATAAAAGACAATTGAACCGGGTTTTCCAAATACATTAATGCAGTGATTAGAGACAATAGAAGAGATTTTAGAAAGAGGTTTTTGTTAGTTTTTAAGAATTATAGAAAATATTATTTGTAAATAAGTTTTAGGAAATTTTATAATTATAGGTAAAAATTTGTTTGTTATCGAAATGAAAAAATGGGGGAATTGTGACGAGTTTTGATTGGCGGAGATTGAAAAAGGTGGAATAGGTATGTAGGAATGAAAGTTTAGCGAGATTGAGGAGAGAGAAAAGATAATCAGTTGGTTTTCCAAGTCTGTAAGACGAACAGTGATTGTTCTCTGGCGGTTCCCGAAATGTAGCAAGCAGTAGTGTTGAATGTTAGTGAGTTTTTGTGGAGTTAGTGTATCTGACAGAAGCTGAAGCAGCAAAATATTGTAAGTCATATTTCTCTACTTATATTCCAAGAGTCACTGTTCAGGCCAACGAGAGATTCAGTTTATCGTAAAGAGAAGATATTCCAAGAGTCATTTTTCACTCGGGCCAACGAGAGATTCAGTTTATCGAGAGGAGAAAGGCTATCATAATTTGAATGATTTGTGCTTTTGAAGGAGATCATTAAGGACGATATACTTGCAACAATCTGTTGTCAGATTGCTGATTACATAGAGAGCGGTTGAGAGGAGATAATATAGTCTACAAGGAACAAGGATTTGGACCACTCATCATCAGAGAGAGATATTTTTGTTTTCTGCAGTTTTTTCTTTTATTGATAACACAATTTTTACACTTAATTTAGAAAGGATGTAGATATTTTGATTAGGCGAGTTAAAATAGTTTGGGATTTTGAGATTTCAATTAATATTGTTTGTACCATTAATTTTGATTGTTCACGTACGTAGAACAAAATTTTGAGAATCATTATATGAGATTTGTTTATTGAAAACTTTTGAGTGTGAATTATTTCATTATTTTTATTTCAATATATAGTGTTAGATCATATGTGTTTTTTATTATTCCGGCATTCTTTGGACCTTACCTTTCACATGTAATAGCATAGATATTGAAGCACGAATTTAACCCTGAGATAAAAGAATTAAAAATTGTGATAGAGTCATAATCATATCATTTAAATAATTTTAATTAATTAATCAAACAATTAATTAGCTAATTATTGCTTGGCGCACCAAGACTTTAAATATCACAATAACATATATATATATATATATATATATATATATATATATGCTTTGATATGTTTTAGGAATCCCACTCCAGAGTCGGATGAAGAACTTCAAAACGTAATTTG
This sequence comes from Diabrotica undecimpunctata, assembly GCF_040954645.1. Taxonomy (NCBI): domain Eukaryota; kingdom Metazoa; phylum Arthropoda; class Insecta; order Coleoptera; family Chrysomelidae; genus Diabrotica; species Diabrotica undecimpunctata. The sequence goes on from NC_092810.1 coordinate 26,909,177, forward strand.
GCCAGAAGTTAAACCCGATGCTGTGAAGTATTTAGATTTAAATACGCAGTTCACAGTTCACGAAAATCCCCGAAATTATTATAGTTTTAAATCTCTATTGGACCATTACATACATCCACCCTATATAAGTTATTAAACTTAAGAATAGAAATATTGTAGTTAGTTAAAATAAACATATACAAACAATATTTTTGGTTGTTATTAATATCCTTTTTTATCTTTTTATATTTTTCTTTATTCTATATACATGTTTTAAGTTAAATAAAGCCGTTTTTTAATAGTACAAGATCCAACTGCAGGACCACTACGTCAATAACATAAGTATTTAATCAAACTCACATTTTTTACATGCATTTAAAATTAGGAGACTACATTGATAATAGGCCAGTCAAAAAGTGGCCGCAAAGTAGTAATTAATTTTTGAACAAAAATTTTATTTCATTCTTTTATTTTTTAAATAAAATACGCTGCTCATGGCATATATGCATGTTTTTTTATATTAATTTAAGGCTAATTTTTGTCTTAGATAATATAGGATTACCTGAGAAAAAATTGTCCCAAATTAGTGTTGCCAGCTGTTAAAAACAGGAGGTCCATCCATCCAATGGCACTACAGCCCAAATCGGGCCTTGGCCTCCTTCAACAAGCTTCTCCAATCATCTCGATTTACCGCTGTTCTTTTCCATGAACGCTTTCCCAGGCAGTTCCTGGCATCTTCATCGACTTCGTCTTCCCGTCTCTTTTTAGGTCTTCCAACAGGTCCTTTTCCCTGCATTCTTGCATTTAGTTTTTTTCTGGGAATTCTATTCTCATGCATGAGGACCACGTGCCCTGCCCACCGTAATCTCTGTAGTTTAGTGTATTGTGCTAGAGTTGGTTCGCTATATTGCTCGTATATTTCTCTATTACACCTAATTCGCCAGTTGTTGTTTTCACTTATTGGTCCCAGTATCCTACGTAATATTTTTCTTATGCATTGGCAGATTTCTGTGTCACCACCCATGTTTCACAACCATAACTTACTATGGGCCTGATTATTGTTTTATAGACCCGGAGTTTTGTTTTCCGGTGTACGTCTCGCGATTTGAATATGTGGCCCATCGCAAAATAGGCTTTATTTGCCAGCATAAGCCTTCTATTTATTTTCAGTTCTTTTTCATTGCTTGCTTGCAGGAGGTCTTAAAGATAAAATAAAAGATTGTTAAGGCGTAACAACACTGGTTTGACGAGTAATAACATGTATATTATTATATATATATACATATATATATATATATATATATATATATATATATATATATATATATATTGTTATGATTGTTTATTTTGAGTTCAAACTTAGTTTATTGAGCCAATAAAAAGGAATTATAACTTATTTGTTATCAAAAGTAAAATAATCCTTATGTTACCTGTGTTCGATGGATTAAAAAGATCTTCTAGTTGTCTTTTATCGGGAGAGAGAAGAAAAGGATAATAATACAAATATATTATATTACAAAGATTTACGTTTCTTTATTTTATATGAACGAATAAAACAATTATTAAATTCTGTCGTTATCTTATCAATCAGCATACAAGAAAATAAATCAAATTACTATGATAATGAGATTATAAAGCTACATACATTTATATTACGTGAAAAACCAATTTTACTTAAATTTCTCTTTACTTGAAAATAGAAACCACAAAACTTTAAACTTTTGATTAGCCTAACAAAACCTCAGTTCTTAAATTTTAATGCTAATGACCATGATGTCGAAACGAACCTTCACAGATATAAAATTCAATTGTACAAACACTTACAGTTTATTTTCTTCTTGAGTTGTATGTTGGAACATACCCAGATAAGTCCAGTCTCCTCAAAGATGTGATCTCCCCTTTTTGGCACCTCGGCTCCTTCTTTACGTCTCTGTAAACCTCCTGCAGACTACACAAAAAACACCTGATTCTCTTCTCCAAACTCCGCTACTTATTTATGACACCAGGACCTCCTTTTGTCAACTTGATGCCGTAAGAATACTCTCACATATACTTTATAAAATGCCCACGGTAGATACAAGGACCTCTTTTAATCTACTTGTTATCTCCTTCTTCAAACTATTCACTTCTTTTCGTTACGCCGGTATCCAAACTCACGAACCACACCCTATCTTGAGACACACGACTGTTTCCTTTCGATGACCAAAATATGACTAACCTCTCCTGTCTCATCATCGACTCCCAAATTCCCATTTAAAAACGACCGTCCAATCAAAAAGCTTAAATTGTGTTTACTATGATATTGGAAAAGCCTAATTTCGGTTTCAGAGAAAACTAAATAGCTTACTTTAAAATTGGTTTTTTTCAATACATCATTTATACATATTTCAAAAGATTAGAATATGGTCATTTAATACTCGACTCTACAAACAATGAAGAGATTAACTTACAGGTAAAATGTCTTCTAATTCTAAACAAAGGTTTTTTGATAATTTTGTTTGCAACGGAAACAGGTCGTTTGCCAAACAAATTTCTATTCTTATCTACACTAAATCTTATCTTAAATTAATATATACATTTTTGTTTATAATGATTTCTTAAAATTTTATTTCGATGGATTTTTTTTATTTATTTTTCTTTGGTTGGAAAAGAAAAAGTATGACAATATATATATATATATATATATATATATATATATATATATATATATATATATATCTATCGACGCATACTTTAAAAAGTAAAACAACTGACACTTCAAACCAGTAGCGTTAGGCAAACTTATGCTATAAATACAGTTGTGTAATGACGACACAACACTTCACTAAGTGTTATTCGTTATGCACCGTATTCGGCCCAATAGGACGAAGCGAGGAGGGTACATTCGTTAATTATTGGCTTATTCACATGCATAAGCAAATACCCGAATAGCAAATAGGCCTATCCATCCACTTGTCGGTTCTGTGACACACTTCAAAGGACACGAATACGCCGAATGTACGCCGAATATATGTGTCGACTGCCACACTTCGCTCGCACCGGCGCGACGGTAGTCTCGTTGTTTATCTTAACCTAACTTTATTGCAATTTTCTTTATTCTTGATCCATTAATTCTACTAATTTGTGTATTTACATACAACTACCGTACCTATTACGCTTTGATATGTGGTATATCTGCTATGAAATGGAGTCGAAAAATAAAAAGGTAATGAGATTTCTGGATTTATACCAGATGCAGCCTTGCATCTGAAACCCAAATAATATTGTTACCATAAATCAAAAACAAAGAATCACGATACCTGGACTGAAATCAAAATGACTTGTATCTTCAGCCAGAGTTGTGCCCGATTTTGTATCAGAATGAATATAAAAATGCTTTTATATATTCTAAAATACAATAATCGCAAGGATTCAAAACCGGCGACCTTGCTGGCGAGGCAACTGGAACGACTCTTCCAATCCAGTGGCTTTCGTAGTTATTATCAAGAAATTCTCGTACACTCCAGCTAAAGTTGGCCGGACAGCCGTCATGTAGAAACCATAAGTTTTGCCGAATATTTAAAGGCATTATCATTTAACAAATCAGGTAAAATATTTTGCAAGAAATGTAAATAATCAGCACTATTTAAATGAGCAGGCAATTCCACGGGTCTAAGTAGATAATCGTCACCTACTCCTATTCAGACGTTTATGCTAATCCTTTGCTAATCCTTAAACTCTTAAACAACGTGGGGATTGTCACCAATAATGTTCATTATGTACATTAAAAATTCCATTTTTTGTGAATGTAGCTTTGTCGCAAAACAAACTGTATCTGAAAAAATCTTTATTTAGATTTTTGAAGTTATACTTCTATACGCACGGTCGGCGTTGGAAATTTGCATGAGAGTGAATCTGTGAAACCATTACATATGTAAGATAATGAGTAAGAGAGAGACATAAGATATATTTTCTCTCTCTTCCTCTCTCGAGAATAAAAATGTTCCTTTTGAATATTTATTTAATATTATATATATTATATATATATATATATATATATATATATATATATATATATATATATAATATTGTATATATATAATATAATATGTATTAATATTATTATTTATGTGATATGTTTTGTATTATTTAAAATTAAACGTTTATAATTATTTTAGGCTTTTGTATTTCAAAATAATCACTGTTTTACCGAGAACTATCAATTTTGAAATCCGTTAGTGTCATGTCTAATTAGGAAATCCTTTACGTGTTTTTTTCATACGCTGGTGGTTGTGAGTTCGAATCCCAATTATGAATTTCTTTTTTATTTTTGAAATATTTAAAAACCTCAAGTTAATCTTATTAAATATATGTAATATATGCAAAAAACATAAATTTTAAAATAAAATGAAAATTTACAACATAATCCGAGTTGTTGGTTTTTTTATTTTTATCTTCGTAAAGTAAGTTTTATGTATGTTGGCAGTTTTAAATACTTATGAATATTACATTTTAATTTATTGTATTATTATATTGAATTATGTTGCAGTGTATTTATTGTATTGTATTGTAATTTTTATATTAATAACAAAATAAACAATAAATTTTACTGCAGAGTATGTGTAATTTTTTTTTGCATTCAACTCCTTTTATACATATATAAAAATAAAATATATATTTTCATTAAAATATTGATACAACCCTTCATTTACTATACTCCTATTAGAGATCAAATGTTTATATACAGCAAACGATGCACCATGTACCTATATAACTAATTATTTTTATCTTTATGCTCTCTCTTACGTATAGCATTACATATGTAATGATTGTGCAGATTGACTCCTATATAAATTTTTAACGGCGAACGCGTGTATAGAAGTATAACTTCTACCGGCAGTCCCACTGGACTGCCACACCCGTTTTTTTTTTGATTTTGTAACCATACAGCGACTTCTTCCCGAGCAAGAAAATCTCTTTGTAGCAGTGCTTGTTTCTTTGTTAAATGAAAAGGATATAAATTTTCGTTGTGTAAGATATTTCCTGCGAAAGATTTTGAAATTAAGGCATACATGGTAGATAGTCTTCTAACGCTAATTTCTTAATTTTCCCAAACTTTCATTAAAATAACATATTCATGTGCTGCTGTTACATCAATATATCGCCTTGTTTCATAATTTTTTTTGGGACCACTGAACTAGTTTCTCTTAATCGGGAAATTTTTCAGCGTATTCCTCATTAGTAAAAACCATTTTTGTTGAATTGAAATTGTTGTGTTGAAAGCCACAAAGTAAAAACTGAAAGAAAAACTTCACGAATAGACAACAATTTGACGATGCATGCTTAAAAGTTAAAAACAAAAAAGTTATGCGTTAAAATAACCGTTGACCTACCCAAAACGGACACCTATGACCGGTACTAGAAATTAGCAATTAATGTAATCGATTCAACTCTGGTGGATAAATAATCGTACCAGTGTTCGTTGTTCAAGATAAAAGCGTTCTGAAGATATTTAAAAAAAAACTAATTGCAAGCAGCCATCTTCAAAGAGCTCTAGCTACCTTAGAAGTACTTTCGGACTAGGTGAATTGGGTTAAATTGTCTTAAAATTATCTGACGAATTTGTACACTCTGTATATGCCCCATCATCAGGTCCCAGTACATAAGTCTTTGTTAAAAAAAAACTGCTAGGTAAAAACATGAAACAATGAACAATTAAATCAAAAATAAAATTAGACAACAACTACAATATTAATTAAGTGAGATATTGACAAAAAGTATAAGATATTGAGACGTTAGAGCCATTGGGTATAACCAATCTGATGAGAACTTAGAGAGACCAAGAGGACCCTTAGACTATAGAGTTAGTCATTAATTAATATAGTGTTACTAAAATTAAAATTAACTTATATAACAGAGTTACAACTGATTGATCTGTAAGTAGCTGTATCATCAGCATTTCTGATGGTATTGACATTATATCCCTTTATCGCTATTCCAACACATGTGTCGTTCTTTTCGGGTTTAGACGCGAGACTCGACTGATAGTCGCAGCTTTAAGTTAACGAGATTGTTATAAAAAGAAAAATAGCTTGGTGATTTTCGCGTAAAAACATTATTTTATAAATGAAGTAATTTCATTTCATGTAACGTTTTAAACTAATATTGGCACCTCCAAGTTAAATTTAACCTGTTTTTAATTAACATAGAAGTTGCTTAATTTCATATCCTTTGCTTTTCTGGTTCTCGTTTTTATCCTACTTTTCCTTGTAGAATTAATTGCAGCAACCCATGTTTTCGCTGTTTCTCATGGTGTGACCGAGGTATTCGATTTTGGCTGTTTTTCTGTGTTTAACAATTTTTTTTCTTTTTGAATTATTAATAAAACGTCCTGGTTAGTAACGCGGTTGGTATATTTCGAGAGCTTAAATTTTGTTGCAGGTAGCGTCTGTGAGAGTCCAGGACTCAACGCCGTACAACAGTATAGGAGAGATATAACATCGTAGTCACCTGACTTTTATGGGTGCTGATAAATCGTGGCATTTGAATAGCTTAGTCATTTTTTGAAATGCAGATCTTGCTTTCTATATTCCACATTTCTAGGGAATGGTCCCAATTTTCATTGACGTTCATACCAAGATAAATGTATATTTTTACTCTTTCTATTGGTTGACGATTCACACTGATTCTTCCAATTTGCTGTTCCTTCTTAGAGATCATCATACATTTTGTTTTCTCAATGTTCAATGAAAATCCACACTACAATAAGGACAAAATTTTTTTTAGTTCATAAGTGGTTTCCACACTGTATATGTGTATATTACAGTAGACTCCCTCTATAACGAGAACTGAAATGGCAGACTAATTACCTCGTTATAAGCCGATATCGTTATATCAAACAACAAAATAATACTGTGCATACTTATGAATATGTAGTTTTCTAAAACATAAAGTTCCTATAGTGAAGCCATTCGGAGCAATATAAGATGCTAAATATTGTTTGAATGGCATTTTAAAAAAAAAGTTGTTTACTTTTGTTGTCAATAAAATACATTAAAACAAAAAAGAGTTGTTTACTTTTAATGTCAATGATATATGTTAAAAAAAAATCTGTATTCTGCAAATCAGTATAAAGCGTATTTTCAAGGATAACATAAACTATTGCGTATTCTATTTATCATATTTTCTAAAGATGTGAAACAGTTGTATGCTTTTTCATTTGCGTTTTGTCTTTGGATAGTTTCTTATAACGTTCAAAGCACTTTCCACATGTTGTCTATTAGGACCTTCTTATTTTTTTTTGAACCTATTCTCTATCCTTCCATTGTTGGATGTAGGTCTCCCCCAGTTCTCTCCATCTTTCCCTATCTTGAGCTGTTCTCTGCCATGTGGGACCTCCTTGTTTCCTGATGTCATCTTTCCACCTCATCTGTGGTCTGCCTCTTGATCTCTTTGCATTGTATGGACGCCACTTTCCGATGGCATTGTTCCATCGTCCGTCTTGGAGACGTTCATTATGTCCAGCCCATTTCCAGTTCAGTTTTGCTGCTTGTTCTATCGCGTCTGCTGTCTTTGTTCTGGTTCTGATCCACTGGTTACGTTTTCTATCTTTAAGTGATATACCCAACATTTGTCTCTCCATCGCTCTTTGTGCCTTCCTTATCATATCCAAATTGGCCTGTGTAAATGTCCATGTCTGTGCTCCGTAGGTGAGCACCGGTATTATACAGGAGTTATATACTTTGCTTCGTAAGTATAGAGGGATTGTTTGATTTTTTAGAACGTAAGAAAGTTTGCCGAACGCTGCCCATCCCATTCTTACTCGTCTCGATATTTCGGCTGTTTGATTTTCTCTGTTAGCTTTGATTGCTTGTCCTAGATAGATATACTCATTTACCTGTTCTATTTTTTCTGTTTGTATTTTTATTGCCTCTTGGTCTTCCGTGTTTGTCATTACTTTTGTTTTGTTGAAGTTAATTTTTAGGCCTTTTTGCAGTGATTTTTCATGAAGTTCATTCAACATTAATTCTAGTTCTTGTCGTTCCGAGGAGATCAGGAGTATATCATCCGCATATCTAAGGTGATTTAGGTAGTCTCTGTTAATACATATTCCTCTGTTTTCCCAATCTGTTGATTTTATTATATCTTCGAGGGTCAAGGTAAACAGTTTAGGTGAAATTATATCGCCTTGTCGGACTCCTCGTTTAACTTTTATATTATCCGTTATTAATTTGTCGTCCAGAATTAAGGTCATGGTTGCGTTTTGGTAAATATTATGTATCAATTGTCCATATCTTGAATCTATGCTACTATTGACCAGAGCTTCTTCCACCGCCCAGTGTTCAATGTTGTCGAAAGCCTTTTCATAATCTACGAATGCTAAGTACAGCGGAAGGTTGTATTCATTGGTTTTCTCAATTAAGATTTTAAGCGCATGTAGATGGTCGATTGTGCTGTATCCTTTCCTGAATCCGGCCTGTTCCACTGGTTGGTAGTTATCAAGTTTATAGGTTAGTCGGTTGTCTATTATTCTTGTGAAGGTTTTATATAGTTGTGACAAAAGGGAAATAGGACGGTAGTTGTTTAGGTCTGTTCGGTCTCCTTTCTTATGTATTAAAATTGTATTGGCATTTCTCCATTGTTTAGGTATTTTACCTTCAAACAAACATTTGTTGAACAGTATTTTTAGCATTTTTTTTATCGTGTCTCCTCCTTCTTTCAGCAGTTCCGCCAGTATTTTGTCCTCACCGGCCGCTTTATTTCTTTTCATGTCGTTTATGGATTTTTCGATTTCATCTTCAGTTATTTCTGGTAATATCTCTGAGCCAACATTTTGTATTTTCCTCGAGAGATTCTGTTTAGATGATAGTGGTGGGTCATTTTTAGAACTGTATAGGTCTGTGTAATATCTTTCTGTGATTTTTACTATTTCTCCTAGATCTCTTTCTTCATTGTTCTCAGCTTTAAGCATGATTAGTTTTCTTTTTCCTATATTTGTCTTCATTGTTTTTAAACTTTTGTTCTTCTCTATGATTTTCTTAATGCGATCTTCTTGGTATTTCTTTAAATCTTCCTTAATCTTTTTTTTATGGTTTTGTTCAGTTCGGTAAACTCCACTGTATTTCTTTTGTTATTATTCAGGAGTTGTCGTCGTTTTTTTAGCATATCTTGTGATTTAGTGCTAATTTTTTGTTGTTTTCGCTTTTGTTTATTGGCAATCTTCAGGCCTGCTTCTAGAAGTTCTGTTGTTATTTTATCGTTTAATTCGTCTAGTTGCAAACCCTTTAGCTATGATATGTCACTTCTTTTTAGCTGGTTTATGTATTGCTCTTTGCGTTCTTTAAGAAGTTCTGTATCTTTTTTAGATGGTTTAAATTTTTGTCTGTCTGTTGTGGCGTTAATTTTGATTTTGGCTCTAACAATTCTGTGATCACTTCCTACGGAAATGATTTATTCGGAAATTTAAACTTATATTTTTATTTATGTTCATTATTAGAGCCGCGATCCTTTTTGAAATTCAAATATATTGTCTAATCTTATGGACATGCTGATTAGGACCTTATTAGGTGAGAATTGTCAATCCCCTACAATGACACTTGTGAATCATAAATTGTAAATTTCCGAAGAAGTTTATTGCGGGCGGTAGTTTAAAAGGGTATTTATTTATTGCTACGGCCGGACCAAAAACGTAAAAAAAACACGTTTTTTTATCTTATTTTCTCTCGTTATAACCAAATTTGCCTCGCTATAGGGGATTATAGTTCAATACAAATTTCACGGGACATCTCATGTACCTCGTTATAAGCGAAACCTTTTAATAACCGTGTTCGTTATAGAGGGAGTATACTGTATTATAAATATAGTCCTGTACGTTGAATTTTTCAAATTTCTATAGACATTGATGGGTTAATTTTATCGAAAGTAGTTAAATGCTTTTTGTCGATCCGTGAGGAATTTAAATAATTTGCAGACTATGGGAATACAATACTAACTGAGTCTCCTGAATTGATTAGTACTTTTAATCTCGTCTATGGCATTATAAAGTAGTAAAAGAGTTAGCTCGATAAACCTATCAACCCGCAAACTTAGAATTTATGAATTATTCAAGAAACACATGAAATATTAACTATTGGTCTAAAGTCTATAATCACGAATAATTTTCAAAAATTATTTTGTTGAAACATATTTATTCATATCTAAAGTATTTGATTGATTAGTTAAATAATAGACTTATTAAAAATAAGTGTGATGATGATTATGATTGTGATTAGGATCAAACATAATTTGAAATTTCGTATATAAGAATATCGCTCATGCCGAATTCGTCAAATCGAAGAATCATGCATTTAAGACTATTAATATTTTGTTCGTTACTATACGTTGCAAATAAAGGGGTAAGTTTTATTTTGCTTAATTTATTTTCTTACATTTTACTCTTATTTTGTTTCAAAAGAAACCAATTAAACTGTGATTCATGTTTTGTACGGTAGGTATATTTCTATCGAATTGTCCAGTCGAACTGGCCAGAGGTCCTTCTTATGGTCCCTTGCAGTATTCTCCGTTCTACTTTTTTCAGTAAATTAGTCCTCATCTCATCTTCATCAATATACCTGCAGGCAACAACCACTGTCAGATTACATACTAACAGTAATCGCATAAAAATAGAATGGGGGGTTAGACAAGGAGACCCAATGTCACCTAAACTTTTTAATACGATGTTAGAACATGCTTTAAGAATTTGGATTGGATGACAAAGGGAATAAAAATAGATGGGGAATATCTAAGCAACTTACGTTTCGCCGATGATATACTTATAATAGCTGAAGATCTAGGTATGGCAAGAGAGGTGGTACAGGAACTCGTTGTGGCTACAGAAAGTGTAGGTTTAAATATAAATATCTCGAAAACAAAAATCATGACCAATTTGGTACCCAACCAGAACATCAGTATTGGTGGGAAAGAAATAGAACTCGTAGATAGATATAAATACCTGGGGCATGAAATTATCATTGGCAGGGATAACCAGACTCATGAACTGAAGAGAAGAATCGGCCTTGGGTGGGCAGCATTTGGAAAACTGAGAGAATCTTTTAAAAGTGAGCTGCCCACATGCCTAAAGAGAAAGGTATTTGATCAGTGCGTCCTCCCAGTCTTGACGTACGGAGCAGAAACAACACTTACCTTAACAAAAGCAGCAGCTACCAAACTGAAAGTCACGCAGAGAAGAATGGAGCGGTCCATGTTAGGAATAACTCTGCGAGACAGAATAACCAACGAAGACATCAGGAGAAGAACCGGAGTGACTGACATCATCGAGAAGATAGCCAGACTAAAATGGAGATGGGCAGGACACATAGCCAGAATGACAGATGGGCGATGGACAAAGAGGTTATTGGAATGGAGGCCAAGGGAAGACAAGAGAAGTTCGGTCGACCACCTACAAGATGGACTGACGATTTAAGAAGACTCGATAAAAACTGGATAAGAGCAGCGCAAGATAGACGGGGTTGGAAACATGAGGAAGAGGCCTATGTTCAGCAGTGGACTCTTGAGGCTGGATGATGAGTTCTCATCTCAATCCAAACTAGAATCCGGTTCCTTGAAGAGGCCTTCCTATAGATTCTTGCTAGGCATTCCCTAGCAAGAATCTATAGGAAGGATATATTCCCCTTTAGAATAAATCAACTCAGGCTCATAGGAAGTTCTCGTCTGGTAGTACCACAACTACGACTACGACTAAGTTATTTTTATTTTTGTATTGTCAGATTGATATTTTTTGTCCAAACTATCTATGATACAGTACCACTATGTCGCTGAGTACAAGAAGTGTCCCTCTCGGATTTAACTACAGCCAACTAGGAGACACTACGAGTCGAAAACCTTGACAGACTGTACGAGGCTGAACTTTAGTTTATGCAGATGATACACTATCATTTGCAATTGTACATGGTCTGTTTTATTCTATTTGTTAATTCTAGTACTAAATTTTGATCTTGTTACTCTTCATTTATGTCTATATGAGTAGCTCTTTACACTAGGTGTAAACTTCTTGTCTATGCTACAGCTACAAAGCGAGCTCTTCATTTTGGTCTACTCCACTATATATCATTGTGTAATCATCCACATTTTTAGTTCTCTTAAGCTTTTTTTGTTTCAGTTAAAAGGCTATGTCTTTTTAGTGAATTTTTAGTTTGTCTCTTACTTCTTGCTCTATTAGCTCCAATCTAATACAATTATTTCAAGTAGTCGGTCTCTTTTTAATATATGCGTTATTCCAACTCTTTTATCCGCAGCAAAAACGTGTAATTTTTAATAAAAATATGTTTAAAATAATATTTTGTATATATTTTTTAGGCGTTTTCATCCCCTGTAAGTGGAGCACAGTCCGAAGAAGATGATTTAATAGTTGAATTGGAGAATTTAGGCAAAATCCGTGGACATATTCTTCAAAGTTCCGATGGAAACGATTTCTATGCTTTTCAAGATGTTCCTTATGGAGAATCCACAGCGGGAAGTAACAGATTTAAGGTAAAAATTGTTATTAGTAAAAATTGTAAAAATTAGTAATTCAAATCGAATCGAAAAACATCGATCGTTAAACATAACAATAAAGAAACACACAGAAGGGAAATTGTTATCTGGTTGTCGTAATGTTCTTGTCGATATAATCTGCCAAATACCCTGGAACGAATATATACAGTCTGTCCTGGAAAATAGTGCGTTCCTTAAAGGTATGGGCTGAGTGTAGCATTTAAAACAAAAAAGTCTTATAACATTTTTTTATAAAGTCAACCGTTTTCAAAAAAAATATATATTAAATTTAATCCTTTTGATTAGTGTCCACAGAAAAGCAAATACATCCGGCAACGTTGCGCTCCAAAAGGTATGGGCATAATGCGATAGTTTAATTTATTTTGATACAGAAAAGGTACATTATTTGTAAACAGTTGTAATTACCCGTAGCTCAAGAATAAATAATAGTATTGTCATGTTTTCGATTCGCGAGTATCACGATATGTTAATTACGTACGGTGAAGCCCACTGTGAAAGTAATAGGGCTGTTAGACTCTATGTTGAACGCTATCCCGAACGACGACATCCTAATGCCCGAAGTTTTGTGAACGTGTCCCACAGGTTATTAGAGGCGGATTGTGTGATACTTAAAAAAACTAGCGGTAGAACACGAAGTAACCGTAGACTAAATGCAGAAGATATGATTTTGGAATATAGTCAGTATAATCCAAGAATAAGTACTCGATCTGTGGCTAGAATGGTTGGCATTTCAAAAAACATTATTCACAAGACATTTACGGAACAACTGTTACATCCTTACCATTGCCAACGAGTGTAAGATTTACACCAAGGCGATTTACCTCGAAGATTAAGATTTTGTAGATGGTTTCAAAACAAAATCGCCAGAGAACCCGAATTTCCGTGCAAAGTGTTGTGTGCAGATGAAGCTTGTTTTACGAGAAATGGTGTGTTTAATTTTCACAATTGTCACGTGTGGAGTGATGAAAACCCGTATGCTATACGTAGGACAAATTTTCAAAAACAATTTAGTATAAATTTATGGGCTGGCATTATTGGTAATCGTCTGATTGGACCGTACGAACTTCCCAGAAGATTGAATGGAGAATCCTATTTAAATTTTTTGCAGCATGTTCTACCGATACTTCTTGAAGACGTTCCGTTACAAATACGCTCTGAAATGTGGTTTCTTCATGACGGAGCTCCAGCACATTTTACGAGACATATTAAAGATTTCCTCGACATCACTTTTCCTCGTCGTTGGATCGGTAGAAATGGACACGTTCTGTGGCCACCCAGAATGCAATGTTATGGACTTTTATTTTTGGGGACATCTAAAATCATTAGTATACGACAACCAGGATGAAATTAAAACAGAAGCTCAATTGCGACAACGAATTTTTGATGCTGCTGAAATAATAAGACATAATTTACATACTTATAATATTAAGAATAATTGAATTCGTCAAATAAACGCGTGTATATGTGCAAATGGTGGCCATTTCGTACATTTATTGTAATAATAATTTTCCGTGTAAGTAAAAACAGTATTCAAACTTTAATTATCAAATATTTAATAAAAACAAATACATGCTTTTTCTCTATCACTGTTATCAGTATAAATACATATTATGCCTAACGATCGATGATTCATGATAGCTGATTTACAGTAATTAACGAAGAATAACACGGAACGCAACGTTGCCGGCTGTATTTTCTTTTCTGCGAACAATAATCAAATGGATTAAAATTAATAATTTTTTTTTGAAAACGGTTAACTTCATAAAAAAATGTTATAAGACTTTTTTGTTTTAAATGCTGCAATCTGCACATATCGTTAAGGATCGCACTATTTGTCGGGATACCCTATATATATATATATATATATATATATATATATATATATATATATATATATATATATATATATAGAGAGAGAAGTAACATACTTCTCATTAGGAACATTTGTGCTTAAACTGAAATAAAATACTCTCAACTATATGGCCCTTATAGTAACATAACATGCCCGATTACGCTAGTAGCGACGCCTATATACAGCAACGAGAAGTCAGGAGAGTTCTTATCGATGACAAATTAGGTGAACTGTAAATCTAAGCTTACTGGAAGCCTCGAAACACGTGTAGAACAATGGTGGAGCTTGAATTAAAAAGAAATGTAATCGGCTACTTTCATTTTAACGTCTTTTCTCTACATAAAGAGTAGAAAAGTAGTGTTTTGATTGGTAAATTGTAAACTCGGTTATAACATCATCCAATAGCTTCCAGTAAGTTTGGATTTGCAGTTCAACTAATTCAATTAGGTGGTCAATATACAAATGTGTTCCAGGCTTAAGTGTTTGTATTGGTGGCCAGCATTGATGAAATCCTAAATGTAGACCCCAAAGCAAAGGTAATCAAAATTTAAACACATATCTAAGCAGCTATTGTGGCCGTAAAGAAACCACTCACCAAATCAAAAACTGGTAAAGAACTGTAAAGATCTCTTCAACAACCCAAAGAAAGACAACAAAGTGTCTTGAATATGAGTGCCGAGAAATGAAGGACTGAATGGGAATGAACGAGCAGATTTGTTAGCAAAACAAGGCTCGAGAGAAACCTTTGTAGGCCGAGGACCATTGTGTGGTATTAGCAAAGAGACTGCAAGAAATGAGGTCCAGAAGTTGACCTCATTTGAGAATGGACCTCAGTAAACCTTAATAAATGTGAGAATAAAATGGTGACTATACATTGTCGTTTAAGAAAATAACAACAAATGAACTATAGTGTAGAGAATGTGAACTATGGTATTGCAATGTGCTTAATGATAGGGAGAAATTCACTGGTCAACTAAGGGTTGAACCTGAACAGATCCTAAAACTACCAATGAGGAAACTGTTGACCTTCATTGAGGCCACGGGACTTAATTAAAAAAAAAATAGAGTATAGTACAAGGGTCTTAATACCAAGTGCCAGAGATAAACGTGTGTCGCCTGAATTTAGAAGAAGGAAAAGAAGAGCGTTGAGGCTGTTACCATTTATATTAAAATTTGGAAAATGTATTTCAGTTTATCAGTTAGGTATGTGTAAACTAAAAACATAAAGATAAAAAGGTCTTTATTTTTATCGGATATCCTAAAATTATTTACTTTAAACCTTGAAAACTAAAATACAATATGAAAGAACTTAAGATATAGCTCGATAGGAATGTTCTGATATGCATTTTAGTTTTTTAATTGATCTGATACATTTGACTTGACACGATTAGATTGATAACTTGTTAAGATAATTAATAATTACGCTTATACTTTATAAATAGTCACGGATATCGATAAAATACTTGGCTTTCAATAATATGCAATATTATGGATATATATATATATATATATATATATATATATATATATATATATATATATATTAAAAAAATGTTTTCAAAATTATAAAAATTTTTCAGAGAAACATTTATTAGATAAAAACATATACAACAATATTTTGAAGATGTAAGCAGTGATTTTTACTTACCAAACTAATTTTTATTTGGTAAGTTAACAAAAATTGTTTTTTCTTTTTAGTTCAACCTTGTAAGTATTTTGTCTTTTTTAGCTCTTGATAATAATTGTAAACACAATTGAAAGCTCGAGAATAAAAAAATAGTTAACCAATAGCCCTATTATGGACTCCAACCCATCCAAAACAGTTATATATTTGTTCCAAACGAGTCACAAGTACTTCTTTTTTCTTATATATATATATATATATATATATATATATACATATATATATATATATATATATATATATATATATATACAAACAAGACAGTTTATTATTGTTGCAGTCAGAAAATTGGCCGGGATGTTAATGAAATACTCTTATGACATTTTGTCTAGCTTTCGGAATGGTTTTATTCCTTTTTCAAGACACTGTAATAAGAAAAAAAAGTGTAAATATTTATAAAATATCACAAATCTTCAGTGCAACTTACTAGTCGTTGAGATTATTTATAAAAGCATAGACACTCAACATTATTAACACACACATAAAATATAAAATAGTGGACAAAATTTATTTTAAAATTCTTTAAAATTTAGGTACAAGTAGTAAAAATTTTGTTTGTGATCTTTTACTGGTGTGTTTTAACTCTGGCACATAGAGAGCAAAAAGAAAAAATTCTATGATTAAAAAGTAATTAGGTGTACTTAATATTATATTTCTTTTTAAGAAATACTAGAGGCCCATCTTGGGTGATTTTAATTTTTAAACCTGTCTTAATGGTATGCAACATGTTATACATATAAGTGTAATTTGTGTCGCTTCCCTTCTCCATCAGTATGTTTGATAGACTTTACGTTATCATCTTGCCATATTCTCTTGGTTGCACCCCTAGAAAATATCCATGTTTCGTCTAAATATATAAAATTTGCCCTTTCTTCTTTTAATTTAGAATATTTTCTTAGAAAGTTAATTCTTTTATGCACAACAGAACTTCTTTCACAAAGGGCTTTTCTGTTATCCTCCTTTTGAAATTTGAAACCCAAATTATGTATCACTTGCCATAGACTTGTTCTGCCAATTTCGTCAAATTTTCTATCTTTTAATTCCGAGAGAATTGTATTTAAGGTCATATGTTCCTTGTTGGCTCGCATTCGATAAATGGTATCACGAATTTCAAATTTTTTTCCATCTGGAATATCTTTCGTTTTCAATGATAGGCGAGTTTTTCGGTGATCTTCTTTCGGCCGTTCATTATTGCGATTTTGTAATACTCCTCTTAGTTTGGTTTCACTAATTCCTAGAGCATCACATACATTTTCTTTTTCATCCGTAAAATACTTATGTACACTACAAATTAGACTATCTACATCTAACACACGTCTAGGCATTTTTAAATATTTCCACCAAACATACAATGTCAACACTGGCAAAGAATCAATTCAACTGCAATATTGTAACAAATTTATACCTACCCTAATGTTATTTTAATGTATTTTAAAATATGACCATTAATGCAGTTTTTACCTAATTTTCTGGGAAGTCGTTTACTGCAACTGGTTATCAATAAGTCATTAGCATAATTTTGTTAATCCGAAACTCGCATAAATATAGCGAACCGACTATATGAGAGTTACATTGTCAAACTAAACAATAACATGAAGAAAAATATTATAAAAAAGTAAAATATATTAAAACCTCATTGTCGATGGCTTATCTATATTTATCAATATTTAATAGTAAACACATTCCATTGTAAACACATTCTTTGGGAAATAAACTTCATTAATATTAAAGTCATCAGGAGAAGCAAATCAGTTATAATCCCCATTGTCCACGCAAAGCAAACATGTCTCTTTGTCGATTTGGGTACAGGTCATTAGACCAAAAACTTGTTGGCAAAAACTATGAAAGCTCAGTTCTATTCAATTTTTGCAAGCAGATAAAAGTATTTGTTGTTGCCAGTATTTGTCGTGAATTTTAAGCAGGCATGACTCTTAGTGTGCAAGTAAAACGTGTGGTGTTAAATGTATTGAACTATCATCTGAACTTAAAAAATGGTGACAGATTGACTATTACTGTGGAAAAAGTTTCAAAAATGTTGGTGCGGTGCAGTTGCGGTGTGAGTGTTCGCAAAATTTATGACATCCGCGAAGAGGCCCAGCAAGGGGAACTGAAACCGATACAAAAAAGAAAGAAAAACCAGTTTTAAGTCCAATTCACGTGAGAATACGTGAATATGACGTGATGAGGGAGTGAAATCTCGAATAAGAAAAATTGTCCATGATTTTTTTTTGGAAAACATACCACCAACCCTCGAGATCATAATGAACAGAGGGAAGGATGATGAGGACCTATCAGCTTTTTCAAAAACCACATTTCGCAGGCTACTAAATGACATGAGTTTTGAATAAAAGAGGTCAAGATTCGATAATGATGGGAAGAAAAGATATCATATCCTGGAGACACAAATACCTCAGACAAATAACAACATTGAGGAAGAAGGACAATGTTTACCTTGTTTATACCAATGAGTCTTGGACTAAAAGCTTCAGTGAAAAAGGAATAGAGGGACATAACGATCAAGAATCTACACGAGGCCTTTCTTATAAGGGCTGTCTACTGGACTGAAAGCTCCAACCGAAAGAGGTCCTTGGCTTGTTCTTCTTCATGCTGGAAGTGAAACTGATTTTGTGGCATGGTCCGAATTAACTTTCTTTGTCAAGAAGGGAACCGCTGATTAGCACGATGAATGGACGGGGATCTATATGAAGAATGGTTTGAGAAGACGGTAATTCCAAACTTGCCGAAAGAGAAAGAAAACGTTTTCGTTTTGGATAACGCGTCATACCACTCCCGCAAATTTGATTTCTCGAAAAAATTGTGCAACAAAAGACAAATCAAGGATTGGCTAATTGAAAAGAACATTTTCTTCGAGGAAGATCAAGTAAAAACTAATACTTTAAAAGGAATACTAAAAAAGGGACACTGCGGCCGCATTTAGAGCCGCTGATAATTAATATAGGAGATGATTCAGAGGATGAGGACAATTAAGATATGGATTGCGATTAGTATTAATTAACGAGAAATATCTCAGATTTAATGCTCATTTGTTTTTTTAGTATTGTACGTACAGTACATTTCAGTTATGATCTTTTTGTGTATTTTATG
The DNA here is from genome assembly GCF_040954645.1 of Diabrotica undecimpunctata. NCBI lineage: Eukaryota > Metazoa > Arthropoda > Insecta > Coleoptera > Chrysomelidae > Diabrotica > Diabrotica undecimpunctata. The sequence continues at coordinate 26,928,328 of NC_092810.1, forward strand.
TATATATATTTATTTATGTATATATATTTACGAGGTATTAAATACATTATGTATACAGGCATTTTTTATAGAATTAATTTGTTTTTTTTTGGTTTATTCTCTTATTTAACTCAGTTAAATTAGTGAGAAAGATTTTTGAAACAAAGCTCGTACGGTCCTGATTTCTCAGTCTATAGCCAAACTACCACACACCTACCACTGTGCCGACATGAGCGGTCTCGCTGTGCGCCGTATGACCAACACTGCATTCTAACTGTTACTTTTACTATAGGAGGGAGTATTTCTAGACTGTTGACATTATGTGTCGTATCTCCAATCGATCCAGCTGTGTGTTAAGAGTAGCTGGTAGCTGGCTTTAAATGTTGATTTTCCCGAGACTTTCCTGAATTTTTTTTTGGCTTGTACGTGTACGATTTATTGTATGTGTAAACGAGAAAATTCACTCATCTCAGATACCTACGGTATCAAAAGAATTGAGCTCTGATGAAGTATTTTTCGTGTTATCGAGCAGTAGTTGCCTTGGTATGTCGCAGTACATCCCCACATTTTTAAGGTTTCTGGATATAAAAAGTAGTACGTCTCTATGCTTGGTCTTATAGATACGTTGTTGTGGCTTGAGAAGTGTTAATATTATTATTATTACGTTTTAAGCATGATAAATTATTAATATTTGATAAATAAAATTATGACATATTTTTGGTTTTAGCCCTCCAAACCTCGTGGTCCATGGGAAGGAGTATTAAATGCCACCGAAAATAAAAAAATGTGTCCACAAGCATCATTTATGAATAATTATTTGAAATCTGACTCAGATCTAACTGAGGACTGCTTGGTTCTAAATGTGTATACACCAATAGTAAGTTTCATTTTTCGTATTAAAGACTAAATACAAATACAAAAAAATAAAAAATTTTATAATAAGCCATTTTTTGTCTCTACAGAGTGAGTTTTAAGTATGAAACGCGTCAATTATCTCGAAAACGGCTTACACGATTTTTATAGATTTTGGTCTGTAAGAGCACAGATTCACGGAACACTGTTAATCTGTGGTAAGGGTCTTGTGATGCAGCCAATATTATGGTGGTATTTACATTGTTGTCAGATCTTCATTTTTTTTTGGAAATCTAATGCACTTTCTTGAATGAACGTATTGCTCTCGTCGACAAAGTAAGCTCTCTCTCACAATCTCTAATGAAGATACTTTAAGAGGGCGTAAAATGCTTAAAACATTAATTTCGTTTATGTCATTGTCCACTAGTGGCTAATTTTGATTAATGTTTGTCTTTATTGTCCAAACTGACGCAGTTTTTAAGCAATTTTCTTACAATATTACCAGTTGCATTTGGTCGATTTGGATATCTTTCTGATATCGTTTTATTTAAAATAAATAAGTTCATTCGATTTTCAGAGATTAAGACCGTAATGAAAGACCCTTACACAAGTCGTGTAAGCTGTTTCTGAGATATTTGAAGCTTTTCATATATAAAACTCACTCATTTATTTTTTAATTTTTCCTTTGATCTCAATTGATTGGCATTCTATCTCCTTATTCTCAATTTTATTGAAAGGCAATAAAAAGAAGAAAAGAAAGATGCAGAATAACAGCATGTAAAGACAGAGATGGTTCCATAATTAGTGACAAGGAACAGATACTAAACAGGTGGGCGAATCATTTTGAAGAACTGCTTAGCGACAGTCGTGAAGATGACCAAATAGAAATTACTTTGCCTGAAATGGATGAAAACGCTCAAGAGCCGCCCTCCGCCGAAGAAGAAATTAAAGAAGCCATTTCAAAACTGAAAAATAAAAAAGCCCCCGGTTTGGACAATCTTCCCGCCGAACTCTTTAAAAATGGTGGTGACACCCTTTTTAAACACATGTATAAATTAGTAACCAAAATCTGGCAACGGAAGGAAATGCCCGCGGACTGGAAATTAGGTGTAATGCACTCTCTTCACAAAAAGGTAGATATGATGGTGTGTGATAATTATAGAGGCATCACCCTACTTAACGTGGCATATAAAGTATTGTCCAACGTATTGCACAAAAGATTGATCCCCTATGCTGAACAAATAGTTGGGAACTACCAGTGCGGTTTCCGACCCAATAAATCCACAACGGATCAAATCTTCACAGTCAGGCAGATTCTTGAGAAAACGCTTGAGTTCGGAGTCGACACCCACTACATATTCGTGGATTTCAAAGCCGCGTACGACTCAGTCAACAGACAAAAACTTCTACAGGCTATGGAGGAATTTCAAATGCCGCTTCATCTTGTTCAACTAACGGAACTTACACTCACAGGCGTAGAGAGTGTAGTCAGAATCCAAAACGACTTTTCAAGACCCTTCCATTGTAAAAATGGACTGAGATTAATATTGCCATATTAATACGAATGGAACCATCTTTAATAAATCTGTACAAGTGGTCGGATATGCAGATGACATAGACATTATTGCTAGGTCCACAGAATCTTTGATCGAAGCATTTCGATCATTAAGGGCTTCTGCACTGAGAATAAGATTAAAAATAAACGCACAGAAAACCAAGTATATGTATTGTACTAGATCAGGCAACCAGATACCTAGACTATTAATTAATGATTTGGAACTGGAAGGTGTGGACACCTGTGTCTACCTGGGCTCGCTGCTGACCAAAGACAACGATGTCAGCGAAGAAATTAAAAGACGAATAATGCTTGCCAATAAGTGCTATTATGGCTTAAGGAAACGGATGGCCCCAAAACTACCCAGAAAAATTAAAGTTACCATATATAAAACACTTATAAGGCCAGTGTTAACATACGGGTCAGAAACGTGGTCACTTACACAGAACGACCAAGAATTGCTTAAACGTTTCGAGAGAAAAATTCTCAGGAAAATATATGGAGGAGTCCAAGAACAGGGTTTGTGGCGTAGGCGCTACAACTTTGAGTTATACAGAAGTTTTGGGGAACCTGACGTTGTAAAATGTATTAAATTAGTACGCCTTCGATGAATAAGACATTTAATTAGGCGAGATGAAAATGCAACGATCAGAAAACTTTTCCTCAGAAAAAGAAAACCTCAGAAAAAGAGGACCAGTGGGAAGACGAACCAGAGGAAGACCAAAACTTAGGTATCAAGATAACATAGATGATGATCTAAAATCCATCAGAGTTAAAGCATGGAGAAGAGTTGCCAGAGACAGGGGCGAATGGAAGATTGTTCTGAAGAAGGCTTTGGCTCCTAACGAGCTGTAATGCCACTAATAATAATGATTCTCAATTTTATTATAAAATCTATTAGGTAGCGTTTTGTTAAAAAAAAAAATAAAAATACTTATTTTGTAGAAACCAAGTTCCGGTAAATCATTACCAATTTACTTTTGGATTCATGGTGGAGCTTTTATTGTTGGTAGTGGCTCAATAGATTCTTTTGATCCAAAGTATTTGATTGATTACGATATAGTAATAGTAACAATAAACTATCGACTGGGAGCATTTGGTAAGTATTTTAATTTCAGTCATTATTAAAAGCTAAATAAATAATAACATTCAAGAAATAGATTTGAAAGATTGCCAAATAAATAAAATGTAAACTAAGGTGGGTGACCCAAATAAGACCACGTTAACGTTTGAAATTAAAAAAAAAAATTTTAATTTAAAATGCGTCTTTATCGGATTTTGTAAGTCCTTGGTATTCTTCATGAATATACCGTCCACAGGCTGAGCACATCCTCATATCTTTGATCTGGTCTTCGTCGCAAACTAAGCAGTACCATGATTCCTTATGGGACAGGCCTTGTTGTGAAGACTTTGAATTGTACCACTTGTAGACGGTATTGACGGATCAACAGTTTCACTATTTGAAGATTCTTTTTTCATTTTCATTTGGAGGCGTTTAAGCTGTTCATTTTTCTCTTTAAAAGTTTTCGGTACAACGTCGTCTTTATCAGGAGCATCAAACAAGTTAACCACTAGCTTTTGGGCTAGTGAATTAATACATTTATGGATTCGACCGTTACTTGATGGAAATTCATTTTATGTAACAATGAAACACTGAAAACTTTGTTTTCAAACTTCCACAAAATTTATTTTAAATTCTTATCACTACAGCTGTTTCGGCTGATTGCCTTTCTCAAGTGATCTGTTTTTGGTATGGGTTTACACTTTATAGTCTCTAATGAAATAGGTTGAGAAGGGGAGAACTGTTTGTCCCAAGCTGGTCATTCAGAATTATATCTGTGTTTTTTAATTTGTTGATTTCCATAGATTCTAACAAAGATAGCTTAAGGCCTTTATTTTGAATGTGGAGAATTTTAAATTCGTCATTAAAAGGATGATTATGATCTAGAAGGTGAAGTGCGTATGTAGAATTTGTTTTTCTATTATTGAAAGCCCTTTTATGTTCTGCTATTCGTTTATTAAAATTTCTACCTGTTTGACCAATGTAAGTTTTTGGGCAGTCGCCACATTTAAGTTTGTACACACCACTGTGTAAGTGTTTTTTATGTTGGCTCTTGTTGTTTTTAATATATTTGCCTAGGTTGTTATTTGTTCTGAAAGCTGGTGTTATTCCTTTCTTTTTTATGTGTTTGGCTATTTTTGTTGATATTTTGCCTGTATATGCAATCGAGCAGAAGGTAAATTTTGTGGAAGTTTGAAAACAAAGTTTTCAGTGTTTTATTGTTACATGAATTAATACAGTTTTTTCTTTGAATCCTTTTAGTTTTATTATTGGAAGTGGACAATATTTCTGTGAAGGACGTGTTTAGCTTAGATGTGGTGTCTTCAAAGGTAACAGTTAGTACAGGTCCCATATCTTTATTATCTAATGTGAATCATCACTTTCAGAATTAAACCATTTAGGAAGTAAAGTTTTGATCCTTTCAGCTGAAGATTGATTCATCGGTTCTGCAGAAGTACTTTGTTCACTTTCTGCACTTTTTTCCAATTTGTGAAAGTGTTTGAGTCTTGTTCATTTCCATTTTTATCATTGGGATTTTCAAGCTTGGTTAGGCATTAAGATGCATAAGCGCTCTCTAAAATCACTGATGGAATGAAAGTGTAAATTCCCGTAGCTTTGAATCTGGAGATAATATTTCTTGGTGTCCAAATATTCGTTCAAAGATGATCAGGCTTATTTATCCAAAAACGAAGAACCTCATCGTCTCAAAACGATTCGAAAGATTTGAAAACAGACTTATATAGGCTGTAGCTTATGGGTTGTATTGATTAGCAAACAAAACAAAGTAATGTCGTACTTTTTAGCAGCTTTAACGATGTTTGCATTTAAATAAGACTTAGCACCATCAGAAATCAACAAAGTATTTTTACCTCTAACTCGAAACTGTTGAAAATGTTCGATCTACTTCACAAAAATATCTTGTGTTATACTTCCTTTGGGTGTCATAACTACCTTGGTTTTAAAGGAAGATTTTCATCCCATTCTGATTTGAGCCTCTTACCCTTAAGTAACATCATTGGTGGTATGTGTTGACCACTAACATTGGCACACGACACGATTGCCATGTTTTCAGCGTTCTCAGGTGCTACTATATGCACTATCTTTGTTCCTTTGTTGGCAAAAAATTTTCTGTTGGTGGTGCAGTGTCAAACAGCAGCCCTTTTTATCGATATTGCAAATATTTTGCTGCTTTCCGGCAAGATTTAATCCCTCCATGACTACCTTCAATTTGTCAAAGTAATCAGTGACAATCACTTTGTTAAGTTTACTTGCTCTTGCTGGATTCAGATTTGTGTTTTACTCCTAGCCATATCAAATTGGCGACCCAAAAATAGTCTCAAACACTTACGCAGCATTTTATTTTACTCTGTTAAAAGTATGTGGAATATTATTTTTCTTACAGACAGAAAATACACATCTTGCTAGTAATACCCATTCTAACATCAGCAAGATTCCAACGTCAGAAAGATGATAAAATCGTATTTCTAATTAATTTTCTAGTTGGTATACCTGCTGTCAAATGGTTTTGTAAGGCCTTCCTAGGTATCCAAAATTCCTATGAAGCCTGGTTGACAGACATTATGTTTTCAATAGCATTTAGCAGTCAACAGGTTGACTGCGGAGCAGTACTACTCCAACAGCTAAGTCAAGCCAGACAGGAAAAGTGGCTGAGACCCTGGAAAAAATGTCTCGCTATTCTAAAAACGTCTAAAACCTATCTCGCTGTTATGTCACTTTTTTAAACTATACGAGAGACTCATACTCGCCAGAATAGAAAAAAATGTCGACAAGCACCTCATCCCACAACAAGGAGGATTCAAACCCGGCAAATCTTGCACCGGCCAAGTCCTCGCACTAACAGAACACATTGAAGAGGGCTTTGAAGAAAAACTTATACCAGGGGCTGCTTTCGTAGATTTGACAGCAGCCTATGACACAGTAAGGCACAAAACATTGCTCCACAAATTATACGACACTCTAAATGACCACCATCTGGGTAAGGTCGTATATTCCTTACTGTAAAACAGACGTTTTTTCGTTATGCTGGAGGGTAAAGTAAGTAGGTGGAGAGTTCAAAAAATGGCCTTCCACAGGGAAGTGTTTTAGCACCAATGCTCTTTAATATATACACAAACGACCGCCCGAAACCAAGCACTTCCTCTATGCTGACGATCTTGCAATATGTGCTCAAGGAAATACTTTTGAAGAAGTGGAGAAGAAACTCGAAACTGCATTAAAAACAATGACAGCGTACTACCTGCAGAATTCCCTGAGACCCAATCCCTCTAAAACCCAAGTCTGCGCTTTTCACCTTCGCGCTAAGGAAGCCAAGCGAAAACTCCAAATTGTGTGGAATGGTAATACATTAGAACACACAAACCAACCTATATATCTTGGAGTAACTCTGGATCGGTCCCTCACCTACAGACAAAATTGCATAAAAATGAAAGGGAAAGTAACAACTAGGAACAGCATACTCAGAAAACTAACGGGAAGTAAATGGGGCGCACGTCCTGGCGTTTTAAGAACAACGGCACAGGCACTGTGTTTCTCAACTGCTGAATATGCGTGTCCCGTTTGGGGAAGATCTGCCCACACCAAACAAGTTGATACTGCGCTAAATGAGACATGCAGGATAGTAACGGGGTGCATGAAACCAACGCCACTCTCAAATCTATATAAAGCAGCGGGTTTTGCAGAACCTTCAACACGCAGAGGCGTTGCAGTGCACATAGAGAAAATTAAACAGATCGCGGACGAGCGGCATGCCCTATACAAAGCTCGAACACCACGAAAGCGACTAAAGTCTAGGAAAAGCTTCCTTGGAACAGTGCAGGATGAACCGCCTGAGTATTTTTCTCTTCCCCAGGTTCAATGGACCGGCCAGTCCCTAGACTTTAAAACGTGGAAAACTATGAATCGGATAAGAACGGGGGTCGCTCCAGTAAAATCAAACATGGCAAAATGGGGAAAAATCGACCAAGATGATGTGAACTGTGACTGTGGAGAAACACAGAATATGGAACATCTTCTTACATGCAGAAACTGTCCTCATCGATCTACCCTCGAAGATTTGTGGCTCGCCAACAAAGATGGAACCGACGTAGCCCGATAGTGGGCCGAAATTTTATGAATGACATGTCCGGACACGATAAAGTAAGTAAGTAACAGCATTTAAGGCCTGCTCCATTTGCTCTTCGGTCCATTCAGCTTGCTTTCTCTTAACTGCATTCGGATCCATCTTGTTTTAAACATATGAATATGTTTAACAGTTAATTCAGATAATGAAATCTGTATCAAGCCATTTCCCTAATAAGACCAGGGCTGGCACTGGTTATATTAGGACATTCTTGTTTACCAATTGAATCTGTTACAATAACCAGTACATACTTTATGTGTTTCAAGGACTCATGCAATGATCTTATAATACAGTTAAAGCTAAACTCAAAAATGTCTACCACTCTAGCAGTTTTGATGGATAAATTTACGTTACTAATTTTGTTGGGAATAAACCACAATTTCTTTCATGAATGTGTTGCTTGTGTGAGTCCATTTCAAAAGGTAAAAGAAATAATAAATTAGACTTACTCACAATCAATTTAATTTAACTAATCGGACGACCGGTTTCGCTTTCTACAATATGCAAAGTATCTTCAGGTCACGATACAAAGTTAAAATGCTGAAAATAATAATCCCATATTAGGGTGTTGTCTAATAAAGATAAAACAAAGATAGGTGATATAAATTATATAAATTACAGTAATTATGCCAATATTACATGTCTGTGGTTTTATAAATGAATAAAATGTTTAAGCAGACAAGGTAAGACCCACAAATTGGTAAAATAGTCTATTAAACTGTAATGAATTAATAAATAAACAAATAAATAAAACATTACTTACATGTCGGTACTCTATTAATTGATGGTTGAAAGAACATGGTTCAAACTATTTTGAACCATGAACCAGGTATTCGTAAGTTGTTACTATTTTCAATTCTGAGTTTTTACATTTTATCTTTATTTGATTATCTTCCTTATCTCCTTTGCCGCCGATTATCATTATGTTACTTTTTTCCTCGTTTATCTCCATTTTAAGTTCTTCTATTTGTTCTACCCATATATCCATTAGTTTCTGCATTTTATTCTCGGAATCTGCTATTAGTACTATGTCGTCTGCATACATTAAGGACTCTATTGTTACCGGTTGTAATCTGCGGTAACCTATTATTGTCTGTAGTTGATTAGTTCTGACTCTAGTGTTTCTTATAAATTCGTTCATTACTATTATGAATAGCAAAGGGCTGAGACTATCTCCTTGTTTAATACCTCTCTTCAATTAAATGCTTCCGATCTTTCCCCTGTTATTTGCACCCTTCCTTTTACCTCTTTGTAAGTACTTTCTATAATTTTTATCAATGCATTAGGTACGTTTATTTTCCTCAAGCATTTCCCTATAATATGTCTTTCTATCGTGTCAAATGCTGCTCTTAGGTCTATGAATGCTAATACTAGTTTTTCCCCCGTATCTATGCTTCTTTCTATTAGGTTCCTAATGATATATATGTTGTCATTTGTCTGTCCGGTCTAAATGCCGTTTGTTCTTCTCCCAATACCATTTCTACTTCTTGTCTCAGTCTCTTCTCTATTATTTTCGTATATATTTTAAAGCATACCGATGACAGACATATTGCTCTATAGTTGTCGCAGTTTACATGTTCTCCTTTTTTGTATATTGGCACGATGATATTGTTCTGCCAGTCTTTAGGGATTGTTTGTTTTTCCCACGCCTCTTTATATATTTTCCATAGCCAGTTTATTCCTTCTTCTCCCATGTATTTTACCATTTCCGGTTGAATTTCATCATCTCCACCTGCCTTGCCTGTTTTTATATTTGATAATCCTTCTATTACTTCTTCTCTACTTATTTGCTCTGGCTCTGTGTTTTCTTTGCCTTCATTGATTATATTGTCTTCCTTTATCACTTCGGTATCAAATTTTTTCTCATAATATTCTTTCCATACCCTAGGAATTTGTTCTGGGCTTATTTGTATTTGGTTTGAAGTATCTCTTACTGCGTTTATTTCCTTTCGTTTTCTCTGCCTTATGTGTCGTATTGTCGTCCAAAAGTTTCTATTATTTGTTTAAGCCACAATTTAAGTTTAAAATAAGTTTAATTTTGACGTTTCAATTTCCACTTCAAAAATCGTTCTCATTTGAGAACGAAACAAGAAACAAGCTCTCATTTGAGAACGATTTCCAAAGTGGAAATTAAAACGTCAAAAATAAACTTAAATACATTTATTTTAAACTTAAATTGTGGCTTATTCCCAATAAGCCTTATATTATTTCTATAGTAATTGCATTAAGATGCCACAAGAGAATAGCTTCAGAACAGTATAAATTTACGTTAGTTCGAAAATTAAAACTTACCTGAAGTTATAACTTTCAATCTTGATCTGTTGCAACATGTGACTGACTGTGGCGCTTATGGCGTAGAAACTTTAAACTAGTACAACTTTATAATCAACTACAGCCCACTGACTGGTGTTGCGCTCATTTGTCCAGAGTTAGTACTTTTAGAAATAAAAGCTGTTAGAACAAAAAGAGAAATCAAACGATTTCTACTTAGCGAAACCGAATTCAAATCTTAACCACTGTGTTTCCTAAAATTTGCGAAACAAACAGCTGGATAAATTACTCGGCAAGGGAATCTAAAATTGCATTCCACAAGCCGTTCATCCTGGTTAAAATTTGTAGTGAATTCAGTTTCAGTTAAGATTTGAATTCGGTTTCGCTAAGTAGAAATCGTTTGATTTCTTTTTGTTTTTAGATGGCGTAGTTACGTCCGTATATAGATATTTTAATAACTATTGTCTAGGACGGGAGAGATTTTTGTTTTGGTTCAGAGCAGTGACTATACCGTTCTGAAGAGACCTAAGAAGGTCGAAATACGTATCAGCGGTTGTTGCTGCACTGTATCAAAACAAAAATCTAATACCGTCATTCTGAAAAGCTGTTAGCTTTATTAGGGTCATGGCTTTATTTGGGTCACCTACCTTATGTTTATGTTGATATTATTATTTCTTCCTTACTTATATTTTTAGTGTTTTACTTTTCTCTGGCATGTGAGATCTTTTATTTTCTAGTTAATCAGTTATATTTTTTTAAGCCTCAGCTGCTTCTCTCTATTCATGTTTTCCTGTCTTTTGTTATTCGATTTATTTTCAGATTTTCTATCTTTTTTTACTTTCTAAATAAGTTCAAATATTTCATCTCCACAACATTTATGAGTGTCCAAATTTCATTGGCATACTTATAACAGGATTAGTACTATCATACATTTGTACCTTTGTAATAATTTTTATTATTATTTTGTTCTTGAGAGTGATTTATAGATCCACTTAAACTCAAACGACAAAATCTACTCAACAAATACTTCTTTTACTTTGTTTATAGTGTGAAAAATATTACCAATCTTTATTTTTTCTTCTTCAAGGATTTTTAACGACACTAGATGACAGTATACCCGGTAATTTGGGTCTCAAGGATCAACTTTTGGCCCTTAAGTGGGTACACGAACATATTCATAAATTTGGAGGGGATCCCAAGCAAATAACAGTAGGGGGAGAAAGTGCTGGAAGTATGTCCACTGGATTCCAATTGTTAAGTAGAGCAGCTAAAGGTATGTAATGTTGGATAAATAATAATTATCAAAAGTATTTGTTCTTTTCATGTATTTGTTTTTGTTTTTTTTTTCATCCAGCGTTTCCTGCTGTATGTTCAGTACAAAATGCCTCAAAACGGTAAACAGGTAAAATAAAACAACGGAAATAATTATTGAAGCTTATTTCAGGTTAGTAGATAACACCCTGATAAGAACATAACGTCTGATAAGTGAGTCCAGGTTGTGTTCTTTTCACAGGTAAGCTTTAAATTAGGCAACCAATAAAACAATTAAAAAAAACAGACGTATTCAGAAGAAAGGAGCAAACAGGAAGGAACGATAAAATATCTTAGTTTGCGGCGAAATTTATATGTAACTTAATTTTTGATTTTGGACTTAAAATTTTTAATGTAACATATATTTTACATACTTATATAAAAAAATAATTATGAATATTCTGTGTATATATCCCAGACATTCATTAATATAATTCAATAATGACATAAAAAGAAAAAAAAATAAACACTGTTGGTAAATTTCACACTCTGTTTGGGGTCCCTTTGTTTTTACTTCTATATAATATGTAAAATAAAATAAAAATACGAATCCTAGTAAATAAAATCGTTGTCTTTACGCTGTTGATACCTGAGAAAAATAAATATTGGCGATACTAAGATGGTTGAAGGAAAAGGACGATGTATAGGTCAATACCCCAACACCATGAAAGACTAATCAATACTTAATCTAGGTTAGAGGTAGCTGATGGATCACTACCCGATACAGACAAGAACCAGAAAGCGATCGATCAATTCTTGATCGCCGACGGAAAGGACGATGGTCTTTGATTAAAACTCAAAGACTCGGTTACGAGCTTTTACCAGGTCAGTACTCTAGCTTGAACTCCTAGGACGATTGGCCTTTGATCAATACTTAAAGGCCCGGGGTTGGAGTTCTTACTAGGTAAGTTCTTCGGTTCGAACTGCCTTCTCCGTTGCAGTGGACGATGTTTTATATCGTTGCCGGTGTTATATCTCCAGCGCGTATCGATAGTAGTGGTCGCTATTGATCAAGCTGTCGCTATGAAGGTAGCCACGGTTTTAGTGTCATAAACTCAAAGGAGTATATACAAGTGTTTGTATGTAAAAATAAAATTGATGTTTTTACTATTATCTTTACAATATCGTCATATTTTCTCACCTTTTAAACCTTCCTGCGACTTTTACAAATATTTCAAAATCAAAATTAGTCAAATCGATCAATCTATTTGCGCCGATAGATCATTTTGCACTTGTACTCTTATGTTAATGGTCAATCGAACCGTTTCGACATTTCGCAATAAACATGATTATGTCAAACATGAATTAATCTCATCCACATATGTAAAGAGATGAATAAAGTAAGACATATATATACAACTACACGCTTTTTCTGTTTTTAGGGTTGTTTAGTGGAATTATCCAACAAAGTGGGTCACCGTTAGCTGGATTTTTCTATCCATCGAACGACAGAGACCGGGCATTTGAATTTGGCAAAACCTTAAATAGTTCATTTACATCAACCAAATCAAGTGATTTATTAGAACTGTTGCAACAAGCGTCTTACTCAGATTTACTGGATATTCAAAATAAGGTAAATACGAAATAGTCTAGTACTACTATTTACTAGCTTTTAGAAGGGAATTAACCCCAATTTTAGTTGAAAATACATTTATTTTGACTTTTTGATTGCACTTCGTAAATGTTGGAAATCAAAATGTCAAAATGATGGTGGTGATTAATTTTCATTACAGATAAAAAATAAAAATTTGAAATTTGAGCACAATGAGAATGAAGTAATGGCATTTTTTTGATTATATTTGAAGATTATAGACAATAATAATGAGATAAACTGTGAACTTTTTGTCTTTCATTTTGTCAATTGATAAGGATTTCGCTCTGCTCTAAAAACATGTAAAATATGTATTGTTTTTACTATACATTTTTATAATCTAAAACGTACGGTTAATTCATACACCTCCTCTTTTATAGCACTGCAATCTTTTATGAGCTTTGATTTCCCTTAAAAGATCATTTCAGATTTGCCTATTCACAACCAGTCTCATTCATGTCCTTATTCCCAGTATGTCTAGATCTGCTTCCACATCAGTTAAAAAGCATTGTTTGGTCTTCTGAATTACATTTGTCACGAAAACCTTTCAAACGTCGACTTCCGGATCGATTATTCATTTTTCATGCTTAAGAAACGCCTCACCCTACCTTAATTTCTTGATTCTACTAATGATTGTTACAAAATTTGATTCTCTGTAAAGGTGGCATGCAGAGAATCAGATACCAAAATAGAAAAAAACACTAGTACTGAAATTGATCCCTATAAAAAAAACACGATCTATTTCACCTGCACAAGAGTGAAATATTAAAGGAGATCGCTGAAAACACATAAAAACAACTATTCCAAAGTTAAACTGACACAGAATATTAGATCAGTCATATCTATCGCATTTCTTTTCACAACAACCTTAGGATGCGGCGTAAATACGAACCATCCCACATGAGCAAAGAAACGTTTTTTGGCGTTATGGGGGTCTGCATCAGACTCAGTAATTATTAAAACTAAAAGTAATCTATGCTGCCATTTGGCTTAATGTCCATAAACTTAAGTCCCTTGTTATTGGTGTTACATCACTTACGACACTCTTCATGGGTTCCCTCTGTCAATACGATACAATATGTATCCAACATGTAGTCTTCGCTATCTACATCCAAATAAATGTCAGCTTTTTCTACTTCGTCCACAACAACCACCTCGCCTGTGCATTCACCACCAATTGAATTGCCAGAAATTACATCACAGTATGTACTAGGTGGTAATGAAGTTTGTAGGATTGCATTAATATCGCCCTCTGTAGTCATTGCTATCAATCCTTGATTTTCTCGTCCAAAAACTATCTAGTTCTGTCCATTGTCCCACCAATTGGTAATTCTTGTACCCAAGCACACATTTCTGAACCTAACCATAGTATAGATCTGATGCCACCGATGTTCACAGACCCATGCATTGTTGCACGACCAATCTGGATTGAATTCTGGAGATTAGAATTACATCTTATTGTACGGGTGAAGTAATGTCGTCATTTTCATCAATAGAAAGCTCAGACATCAACCTAGAGGTGAAAAACGGATCTGCAAACATAAAAGAATTTGCAGTTCTATACAATATGGGTTTCTTAAAGAAAAGACTTCTAGTGTCTTCAAGCCCGTGGTTATCATGATTGTCTATGAAAACAACACCACCTTGTGCTTTTACCAAGTACCAAAACTGCGACTCCCAATATTTAAGGATGTGAAGTGGTTGGTTGCCTTGGATAATGTTTCCTAGCTGAACAGCTTCACCTTCCAAATTAGGAACTTCTTGATAAATACATGGTCGTGTTCCTTCGGCAAATTTGTGTTGAGTAAATTTTTGGCGTTATCGTAGATATATTTAAGATCTGAAGGCCACATGTGTTTTGCTGCATCCACTCTTATTCCTGCTAAACCTAAATCCAAAAGTCTGTCTAGATATTGTAAAAGTTTCTTTCGGACGCTGTAAAGACTCTAATTTTGACCTGGTAAACCAACCAATTGACAGTTTCTAACATTATTTGCGATTACAGTCATTATAGTCATTAACTGTGCAATATTTGTTAAATTTATCATTCACATAAGTTACAGCAGGATAGAACATAAAACGGGAAAAGTAGATTTGCCTCCCATACCTTTTCCAGCCTTTTGAGCCATACCATTTATTAAAATGTCAACATAGATCCTAACTCCTACATTATTACAACATTGTATCTATCAATAAGTTCGTCTTTAGTTCCAGAACGGGATATAAATTGGTAACTAACGGGCTGGTACCGTTCCCACCATGGTCTGTTCGCTCTGGCTATTTCGTATAATTTGGTTTTCCGTTGGAGGAAAAATCTGCACTCCCACAAATCCTTTGGATCCTAAAAAGTTTTCATTCTCCTCAGCTATATCTTTCCATTTCCATTCAAAAAGATGCACCATGGTACTCCTTCCAACTGTGAAATGATTGTCTTTTTGGCAACAAGATTTCTGTATTACGTAAATAAGAAATATCGCCTTCCAAAAGAAGTTATCTTAAAATATCATCAATCACGTTAAGCACATCTGTAAAAAAATCTATACATAAACTAAAAATGTTACTATTGAATAAGCTGTCAAAATTTTGTGTGAATATTATAATATCAATGAACAGTTAAAATAATGGAAAAACTACATTTCTGAATTATTTGAAGATAATAGTAGAACTATATACACCGATTGCGATTGCTATAACAGGTCCATCTATAACAGAAAGAAGGGCTACATGGACAATACAAACGGCAAAAAATGGAAAATAAAGTTTTTAGAAGAAATCGGAATTAAAGCACTATGTGGTCTCTTAACCGAATTTTTGATACTGGAATATTACTAACTGTAATGTTACCACTAAAACTAAAGAAATATCGTACAAAGACATGCAGTCATTAACGAGCAAATGAACACGTCTTCCTATAAAACTGTCGACTTATAGAATAGAAATTAAAGCAAATCGACTTTTTTGTAGATTCACACATCAACACAACACAGCCAAATATTTGTTGCAGTATTTTTCTTAGATACATTTTGATAAAGTTTAAAAATATTTTACATTGAGAGTTATCGATCAAACGTCGGCGTCGGTTGATTCTTTCCATCGAATAAATATAAGTGTGTTATTCGTGTATGGTCTGATTGGCATGATTGGTTACTTGCTTCTTTCACCTGTTTTCAAATTAGTTAATTTATTTCTCTGGCACAGAAATTTGCTTGTTCGTTTCCTTAAATACCTGCATACGATGTGATCCAACGTATTTTCCAAATAATTATCTTACAAGGGAATCAATTGGATGTTTTAGATACGCTTGCTGAATTATCTGTATGTATGGAGCTTAAAGAGTGTTGATAGATATTGCTTTACTATATATATAATGACTGAAGTTAGTATCTTGCTATGGTTTGTGTCTTCTTTAATGAAAACAGACATACTGAGATGATTATTAGTAGTTCCATTTATAATATATCTAAGTACTGTCTAAACCTTTTATAGAAGGGAATATTTTTATTTTTTTTTACAAAGAGTTTTTTCTACAAAAGGTAAATTTATATTTTTTTACAAAACCTGTTCGAAATTACAGTTATACATTTCTAATACGATCTACTTATTTTCTATCAGTTTGCACCTGGAGGAAGTGTCGGATTTATAGATGCTTTAGTTTATAAGCCAGTTCTGGAAGATGAAAACAACGATGATGCCTTCGTTACCGCACCCATGCATGGTGCTGTACTAGAAGGCAATTTTAATTTAGTGCCTCTCCTTTTGGGTATCAATTCCGAAGAAGCTCTATTTTTCCTTAATCGTTAGTATAATTTTTTTTACTTTGAAATGCGTTTCTATTTTTAATATATCTTGAATATTGTTTTGATAATTAAAATCATGCATACACAATGATATTAACTTACTTTTTTAATATTGTTAAAAATTTTGGTAATGTTACAAAATTTTCAACATAAATATTAGCGTTTGCAAGTGCCGTCAATCTTTAAATCAGAGGATAATCTTAACACCGAACATTTTTATTCGTGCTTGCAACCCATTACTGTGATACAACCGAATTACCATGTAAATTTTTCTGTTAGCTCGAATATTTTGAGGTCCTGTTTATCTAGTCTGTCAGACTCTTTAGTTATTTATACCGATGCCTCAAAGTCTATTGTTGGTACTGCGTGTGCTTTCTACATTCCATCAACTAATACAGAAAAACTTTGTCGACTAAATCCTAGTTTTTCAATCTTTAGTGCTGAAGCTGTAGCAATATATGAAGCATTGATACTTTGAAAACACCCAGAATACATCTGTTACAATAGTATCTGACTCATTGTCTGTTATGTTAGCCATTGAAACTTAAAATTTTCCTAGTAATAACTCAAATATATATTTCTTTCAAATTAAAAAACTTGTTTATGACATTTATAAAAATCGAAGAGTTGTTCATTTTTTGTGGGTTAAAGCACATATAGGTCTTAAATACAACGAACATGTTGACCTATTAGCTAAAAAGGCCATTGATACCGGAACGCAAGCTGGTCACTAAATCTGTAGACAAGACGCATTAACAATAATTAAAAATAATATCCATAGTAAATGGAAACAATCTTGGCATATATATATATAGTATGCAGTCTTTCTCGCAATATGCTTCTATACAGCCTTTAATCCCAAGTGATTATTAGTTTAAAAATTATTCTGTTCCACGAAGGTATATAACATCCATAATTAGAATAAAATTTGGACACGAATGCTATCCTAGTCATTTGTCCAAACTAAAAATCGTAAATTCAAATTTATGTCCAGATTGTCAAAAAGAAGGTGATCTAGATCACATTTTCTTCGAATGTAAAAAATACACAAAACAAACTGAAATTCTAATAAAAAATTTAGTCAACATCAAAATTTTTCCTCCGTACAATATGTGCTATCTGCTATCTCTAAATATAAGAGTTGTAAATTAATGTTCGATGGAATTTATTTGCAAAAGTAAGCTTAATATTTAACTGTAATTAGAATCCTAACCTCTGTTTTACCCCATTTGTTATTACCTTTTATCCGTGACCCAATCTAGTTTGTCTTAAAAGCAATATCTTGATGAGTCCCTAGACGAGAAATAGGTGTCCATGTTTTATCTCTATCCTATCCTTAATAATAATTTTAATGCTTAAAATTTGTAATGCTAATTAAGTTTGAAATTTATATTATCTTTTTATATTGTACTACACAATTTTCTTTCTGGGTAGAATATTTGCATGTTGTGACTAGCTGTATGGTACTTGCCTATGCCATTTAAACAAAAAAAAAGTGCCGTCAATATGATAGCTAGAAGCAAAGGAGACATGATACGAGTATAAGCATTTAATTCGATAGAAAGAGTGATACCAAAAACTAAATGTCAAAGATACAAAACCCTGATAAGACCGGACCGTGTATGGGTCCGGTATAGTTTCTGAGGCCGGTAGCATCGCATTTTTTATGAAGTAGGATAATTTCGGCGTTATACCAGTGAGTTGGTGTTACTGCTTCCTGCAGACATCTAGTGAATAGTTTGGCATAATCTTTTACCAGTCACTTTCAAGACATCTGGAACTATTTCATCGCCTCCGGGGGACTTGCATTGACCTTCGAACTTCATTAGTTATTATGTCCGGTAAAATTAGATCCCTGA
Organism: Diabrotica undecimpunctata; assembly: GCF_040954645.1. NCBI lineage: Eukaryota > Metazoa > Arthropoda > Insecta > Coleoptera > Chrysomelidae > Diabrotica > Diabrotica undecimpunctata. Next base: position 26,946,744 of record NC_092810.1, read on the forward strand.
TTAATTATCTTTGGTAATGATACACTCCGATTCATTCCTGTTCTTTGTATAGCTGGTGTTCAATTTTTCACATGCGAAAAACCATGTCATATTTTTCGCATTTTCCTACTCCAACCCTTATTAATGTTTCCTACTCCCACTTCAATCCCACTTCTTAAGAAGTACAGACAGTTTTAAAATAGCAAACGAAAAATATCGATATAAATATACACTGATTAATAATTTCACTGTTTTCTGAATTATGGTTTCCAGAAAAATGGCAGCAGAATAATAAAACCGTTTTAAATTCTAAATTTTCGGTTAAATATTGTCCTGTTAATGCGATGTAACTCTCAGTTACTCAGTTATACAGTTACAGTTACAGTAATATTTTCTACTTCTTTAACAACTTGTGATCTATTAATTTGCGAAGTTTTGATATAACATTCCTGAAGTAATGAATAAAGTTTTTCTTGTTGGCGGTTTATATCCAGGAATCCACCCTGCAAACTTTTTAAAAGCCCGTTCTTCAACTATGGAAAACGGATGAAACGAGTCTTTGCATAGGTTTAGTAAATCCATATCTATTTGTTTCTTGTGTTTTAAACTAATATTTTTATTAACGGAAGTATCCATCACCTTCGAAAATGCAGATCAATCGTAAATCAAAACTCATTCATTAATCAGAATACCTAGTTATTTTATTTTCAACTTTAACCGATAGCCCAACTGTCCACTGTCCCGAAAGAGTTATTTTTAGTTTTGTAGTAGTCTCTCAGATCAACAAATCGTCTTCGTCGACGTAAAGTGTTCGTTGCTCCTCTGTTTACGTCTACATAAAACGTATTTTTTTTTAATCAACCATCAACTAGTTGGCTTACCAGTGAGAAACCGTAGATTCGTAAATGACAAATAATGATTTAAAATGCAGGGATTTTCTGATAAAAATGAAGGAAAAAAAACAAAAGAAAGAGTTAAGAAGCTGGTTACTTTTATAAAAAAAGAAAAAGAAGATTGTACTATTGAAAATCAACCAGTACAAGAAAAAGAAACTGATAAAGATGACTTAAGTCTATGGTGTATTTTTGATGAATTGGACATGACTCATCTAAACATACACCTGTATCGAGAGATATAAAAGAAGTCGACATGTATTTGTCTGATGATATATTACCCACAAAAAAATTCGAACGGAGATTGGAACTGTCCATTACAGTGGTGGAAAAAGTATCGCCATGTGTATCCTAACTTAACCACTATATTCATAAAATATTGTAGTATTGTAACAAAATATGTTCCTTGTGAACACATGTTCAAAATCTGGTTTAATATTAAATAAAAGAAGAGCACGGTTAACAAGAAAAGTGGAAAAAATTATGTTTTTAAATGTCAATTTAGACGATTCGCGATTTAATAATGTGTAATGTAAATGTAAGTACTATTTGTATATTTAAAATGTCAACGACCCACCTCTAGTTTCTGAGGTATATAAGAGCGGAACCAGAGATATGTAAAATATCTCTGATCGGAACTAGTCGTCTCACTAATGGGCAATGGGCGTCAATAAGAAATATGGAGAGGAGACCAAGGGGAAATATGATTGTTATCTTTGTCTATTCGCTGAAAATATGATTTTATATCTGTGTTAGATATCCTGTTAAAATTTACCATACCGACCATAAACTTTTACCTACACTGTAGACGTTATCTCTCCCGACTGTTGAGTGCCGCTAGTAACAGACATTCTCTCTCTCTCTCTCTCTCTCTCTCTCTGATATTTACGTGAAAAATACCACGAATCCTCTTTTGGTTTGTATATACAACAGACACAAATGTGCTCTATCTCTTGATCTTAGTGTTAGTACCGCCATACACGTGCATAAATATCGCGAGTGTGTGTAACAGCAATATTGGTAAGACTCTTCATAAACTTGATTTGGCTATTATCTGTATAACCCTTTAATTGTCCTAAATCCTAATTATTTTGAACCAGCCCTATTTAATACAGTTCTCATACAACTGAATTATATTGATATTTTTTCGACTGTTCTAACAACCATTCAAATTTCGTCATTTTGTGTCATGTGGAACAATTTCACCCAATCATGTCAACATTAGACTGATAATTGCATTCAGTGCAATTTTCAATCCCTATGACAACACGATCGAATTTGACAACTTCATCCAAATAAATTTCAAAATGTCACGTTTCATTTTAATTTTTAATAAATATTATGCGTGGTAATAGATCTTCTATAGTAGAGAACAGCAACGAATCTAATGTTAACTTAAATTTTAATAATTGTACTTTCACTAATTGTACTTTTAATAAATAAATGTTTCGTTATGTTGAGTTATGATTTTTTTTTTCGAAAAATTATCCGCCTAATATCCCTCGGACATTGATGAATGCCTCATAATTTCATGACAAATTTCTCAATCTCGTTGCTTGGTAACAGCACTCAGCCTTCGGCTTCGTGCTGTTACCAATGAACGAGCTTTCGATTGTCATGAAATTATCTCGTCTGTTATCAATGTCCTAGGGATATTACTACTGATAATTTCACATATGTACACCCTTTTTTGTAAATTTGATCTCAATCCTTAATAATTTGCCCCTGTTTATTTCTTAATTTGTGGATATTTTTTTCCAATGGACATGTTCTGTCTAAGTATATTCAAGCTTTTGTTTTCTTCTATTACTTTAGTTATTTTCAATGTATGGTATCGTATCAGATCATTTTTGAACTCATCTAATTTTCTTATTCAATATTTTAGTTCATTTTTGTTATGATCGTGAATTTCCCTATGTGTTCTTCTTTCCTCTAGAAGATGTTTTGTGATGTGGCTTAATTTTTTGTTTTTGTTATCAGCACGAGGACAGTATTTCTTTTCAGCTTCTTTCAATATTTAAATAATATTATTGTTCATTTCATTGATGCTGATATTCTCTAAGTTACGGGTAGCCAAACTAGTCTTAATGTTTTCTTCAAAAAGTGTTACATCTTCCCAGTGGAAACATTCATCTCTCACTCGTTTTTTTGATGATCATTTTTGTTGTTTCGACTTTAATGTTAAAAGTGGTTTTTGCTTTAATTAATCTATGGTCACTCTCATTAAATCACGTATAGCCAAACTAGTCTTAATGTTTTCTTCATAAAATGTTACATCTTCCCAGTGGAAATATCCATCTTCCACTCTACTTTTTGAGGATCATTTTTGTTCTTTCGATATCAATATTAAAAGTGGTTTTTGTTCTAATAATTCTATGGTTACTCCCTGTTGAAAATTTATTCAAAACTGTTATATCCTAAACCATATTTTTCCGATTTGATATTATAAAATATCATTCTCATTTTGTGTTCTTTAGTTCGGACTTTTCCATGTCCACTTACGTTGAGGTTTTTTTGTGAAGAATAAGTTCATCACAAAGACATTCTCCTGATGTGAGAAGCCTATTACCTCTCTCATTTCTTTTACCAAATCCAAAGTTTCCCATAGCAGATTTTGCCTCATATTGTTTAAATTCTCCCAATTTAACGTTAAACTCCCGAATTAAACAGGCTAACAAAAAAAAAAAAAAAGATTTATAAAACTTTTCTTACAAATTTATGTGAATAATATGTATTTTTGGCGCTAAAAAAGAATCTGAAATTAGATTTTACGCATCACTCACAGTTTTCCCACAAAATGACACTGGTTTATTCGGCATTATAATAATTTGAAAAAGACAAAACACCGAAACACATTAAAATGATACATTATTAGAATAATACTAAAAGTAATGACCTTGATATCCTGATGGAATCGCTCGCCTTATTCTTCACTGACATCACTCAGATTTTCAGGGAAAAAGTCAAGATGGTTATGCAAAGGGTCTTTCACATTACCTAAACACTTTGTTACAACTTTCCAATTGCAATCCAAGCTTTTTTCCGTAGTAGTCGTTCTGGTTTTACAGGTCGAACATCATTTTATGAATATCTGGTCCACAAAAACACCTTCTTTCAATTTGGCTTCTGATAGATTGGGAAACTTTCCACTCAATTACTTAAAACATTTTCATCTTTACGCAGTGTCTTAACAAACTGTTTCATTAAGCCTAACTTGATGTGTAGAGGAAGGTGGAAGGAGGATCCTTTTTGGATCTATCAAAACATTTTTAAATGAAATATTTCGAGCAACATCTACTGTAGAAAACACCATATATTTATTATTTACTTCGAAATCGTCATTTGAAAAGCTAAATTACTGTTTAATTAAATGTTTTCAACTTAGAAGATAAACAGCGACTACAGAAAACAACATAAACGTCAAAACCGTCAAAAACAAGCATACATATATAAATAATAAATATTTAAATTGAGACGCAATATAAAACAGTGTATAAAACTTTCAATAACTTTTTATTTTCGAAAATTAATAGAGTGGCCACTTTTTTGCCGTTCAGTGTATATAGATTAAAGGGACAATGTCAAATAGTCTCATTATAAATGGAACATGTCATTTCATTTCTACGTGGACCCGTCTTTCAATTAAAAGTTTCATTTTTCGTAGAAATGCAGAATGCAACCCTTGAAGAAAGAGCCAAATCATATGATAAAAGTCCATCAAATCTTGTAGCAGAATCTCTTAATGTAGCCGAAGAAGACAGAGAGACAGTTGGCAACAGTTTAAAAGGGATATACAACTTTTCTTCATTTGTAGAAGATAGAAATGCATTTGTAAAGGTAAGATGTTTTTCTTATTCTCGATCTAATAAAGTATTAGATCTACTAAATTACTTAATATTCTTTATAAATTCTGTATTTCATCTCAATGTTAATGTGTCTGTTTCACCATATAGTGTTATTAAGGCATCCTGCCAGTCTATTTGCTGTTTGATCTCTCACTTCTTGATCTCTCACTTCTTTGTCCAGGTTTCCATAGCTAGACAGTGTAATTCACAGGTATTTTATTTCCATTACTTGTTCAATACTCATGCCGTCAATTTCTTTCTGGTTGGTTCTTTGCTGACTACTATTGTTTTAGTTTTCTGAGATAAGATTGTCATATTAAATTCTTTTGCTCTTATGTTAAATCTGTGGACCACTCTTTGCAGACTACATTCATCTTGGGCTATCAATATTACGTCGTCTGCGTAAGAGAGTATTTTGATTTCTTTGTTTCCCATTCTGTATCCTCTTGCTTTGTTAACGGTTTTGATGATTTCATCCATGATCAAATTGAAGAGCATGGGGCTTAATGAATCCCCTTGACTTATTCCACTGCCTATTTCTATAGGTTCTGTAAGTTGTCCATCTATTCTGACTTCCATTTTGTTGTTTTGGTAGATGTTTTCGATAGTTTTTATAATATTTAGGGAAACTTCTCTATTATACAGAAGATGGATTATATCTTTGAGTCCTACTCTGTCAAACTCTTTCTTTACGTCAATCAAACACAGAAATGCTGGTCTATTATACTCTAGTGATTTCTGATTTATTTGCTTTATAACGAATATTGTATCTGTACACGATTTTCCACTACGAAAACCCTGTTGTTCATCTTCTAAACTTATCCTCTGATTTATTAGCACTTATAAAATTTTAGTTGTAAGTTTATACCTCTGTAGTTTTCTGGCTGTTTTTATCTCCTTTCTTGAATAGGAGAATTAGTTCGCTCGTAGTCGATTCTTCCGGTATTTTATTGTTTTTCATAATTTTATTAATAATTGTTGTTAATTGTTCTGTCGTTGCTGCTCCACAATATTCCAGTAACTCGTTTGGTATCCCGTCTGTACCTGCTGCTTTTCTGTTCTTCAGGTTTTCAAGTATTTTCCGAACTTTCTGTAAATTTATATTAAGTTCTTCATTTGTGGTAACTTCTGGTATTTTCGGTTCTAGCGTCGTTTGTTATAATCTTCCTCTGCTATATTTTTTAGGTAGTCAATCCTCATATCCTTTTCTATGTGTTTTGTTTCTATTGGTTCCTTTACCTCCGTTCTTTGACCTCTTATGAAGCGCCATATTTCCTTTTGCAGACCGTAAAAATCATGTCCCATTTCTTTGGAAAAGCGTTTCCAGTGATCATTTTTTATTTTTCTTATAAGTGCATGTGTTTCATTTCTAATTGTCTTGTAATTATGGTATATGGCACTACTAAATTACGTGCATTATTCTGCGAAAAAAGGTCCGTTTAAATTCTTGAGAATAGTCTTAGATTTTATTGTCCTGCTTCTTTAGGCGTTAGTTTTCTCTCATTGTTTTAATGTAATTTAAAATTGTTTCTCAAATTTGTATAACTGATATTTTTGCGTATTTCGTTAACGCAACTTTGCTCTTAAGCATCGAGTATTGCCTCATCTGAATCAGTAATATCTTTTTCTAGTCGTAGATGGTGCGTACCTCATTTTGTTAGTCTTCATGCGCTGTAGATTCACTCTTAAATTTGTTTTATATTTCCCAATATTTTTTCTTTTTTCCTTCTCAAATATATCCAGGGTTAAGTCAAATGTGAATATAATGTGATCTGAAAGACCGTATATTCTCCATTTCGTTACTAACTCAAATAGATTCGAGTGTGGTATGTAGTACTTTGTATCTATTCCTTATATGTATGTCGGAAAAGTATAGTTGTTCTTTTTATTTTGTCTAATGGAAATATATTCAACAATGTGTTCTAAAAGATGACCATAGGTCTTTTATACGAAACAAAGTTATAATTACAAAGTAAAATGTGAAAATCCCAGTGGTTGACTGTATACCATAGTTAAAAAAACTTACAAAGAAGTAAAAACTTACTATAATGGTATATTATTTATTAGAAAACAATTTAAAAATTCATCCAAAAGGATTACAAATCTTCAAAACGTGTTCGGTCCAGACGGACCATCAACAGTGAAAAAATATTAAAAGTAGTTGAAGCTAGGCTATGTAAACAGATGTAGAAATCCTTTTCTTACATATAAATGATTGTGAGTTATAATATATTAATGGGAATAACAAAAGGAAACATACATCTTCCCTGTTTGAAAAGCTGGACAACTTTGTCCAACCAATGGTAAGGGGAGGTGGGGGAATATCGGCTATTTAAGACAAAACTGTTATAAACTGTTTGCTATAGCTTTTACGAATTTGAAACATATAATATGGATACTTAATTCATTCTGTTAACCAAATACTGCTTCAAGAATGTTATAAAATAATTACAAATATTTTAAAATTACATATTTTTGAAACTTAAAAAATTCAGGTAATATCGACAATGGAGATGGGTAATATCGATCAAGGATGGGAAATATCGATCACAGATGGACAAGTTCAACGGTTAAGTTTACTTAGGTTTAAGTATAAAATACACATTTCTTTAGTTACATTTACAGTTTGAGCAAATATAAAGAGTAGCAGTATCCGCTTCCGTGCAGTCTTCATGAGCTCAGAGACCACAGAGACATCTCCAGCATAATTCATTTGATCCAAACTCCGAACATACTGCACATAGTTCGCTTTCTCGTGTTTGGTGTGGTTTCACGCCATAAGTCTTCTTCTTGACTAATTTTTCTGTTTTTATCTTGGTAGCTCCAATTTTTCGTTCAACTTTCTCAACCTCATTCTACTTTTGCTTTTTTTGTTTCCTATTTTCTAATTGTTCTTTTAATGGTGTTAAAGTGTTTTGGAGTGGAGTTTTATAGACTTGTCACATTCTTGGTAGTAAGCTGTCTTGAATGGAGAAAAAAAAAACGTGATATCTAGAGGCTGGAGACGGTGGGATGTGTGCAATGGCATTGGAAGGAGATTTATTTCGGTGTCGGGCCAAAAATTGTAGAAAGCCAGACTTGAATGCGTTGGTACAAATTTTATTGAACATTGATTTCGCGCACGTAACTGACATTCAAAATCGACGGTTGCTTCAAGCGTTGTTTCTGAGAAAACGGTTCATTCTACATAAAAAGTTATAATAAACATTTTTGTTTAAAATTATGTCAGCTACATTTTTTATTTGAAACATTTTTTTCTACAGCGTACAGATTCTTGGAAAATCGATTTTTTTTTGCGTTTTTACCCCCTACCAGGAGGGTTTTAGGGGGAAGCCCAGGGGTAAAAGTGGTAAACTTTTTTTCTTTTTTGGTGTCCCAAAATTAATATTCTCGGCTTGTTCGTATGATTTCTAGAGGTTGAGTGGCATTTTCGTCTCTGATGACTGGAGTATAAGCCCAACATATTGCAATATTTGCAATATTGTCTGATGGTCTGATGATCATAAGACGTTCCATCGAGAGAAGAGCAACACAATGGATATTTTCTGGATTCGTACACTAACATGATAATATAACGATATGAAACGCATCACCAGAACAATTGGATGCAAGCTGCTTATGACCGAGAAATTATAAAAAGGCTACGAGAGTGGACAGTGGACAGACATTGGTTTATGATAAAAACAAATCTTTATTAGAGCGGGTAGCAAATTGTCTAAAAAAATTGATAAAACTTAATATATGATTTATTTAATTTTAGTACACTAGTGACGAAGCTTTTACTCGATCAATAATACGCCAGGCTGAAAGTGCCTCTCGATATGTACCTGTCTACCTGTATGAGCTATCGTGGTTGCCAGAAAACAGTACAGAAATGGGTAAGTTTATCTGTTTAAAGAAATAAAATTTTGTGAGTTATATTAATAAGGTTACTTTACTTATAATAATGAATACAGATAGGGAAGTGCTAAACTAAAGAAAAACAGAATACGAAATTATCTTGGTTGTGTAAAATAAGCCAATATTCTGCTCTTTAGGTGAAAAATGTATGTCGAGTGGCTGAGTATGTTTGACGTGATGATAGCCAATATCTAAACACTTGCACGATGAGAAAAAGGAAGTTATTTAAGTTTTGACAAAGTTAATAAGTATCACAAAAGTGACTAGTTTTAGTATCTATACGAAACAATTCGAAACAATTCACAGAACATTAAAAAGCAAGACAAGGAACGATACAATGTTATATAGGTGATTGGGAGAAATTAGAATGCAGGACAAGAAAGGGCCCCAGCACTTTTCTTGTGTAAAAGTGGTTTCATTTAAATTGGCTGAACCTTTGCAGATAGGTAGTTTTAGTCATGCTGATCGAAAGTTATTATTGCACCAAGACTCAGAACTCAATTATTGTTTCTCAGTTACTGAGGTTTAAAGTGTCGGTTTTAGTCCTTTTGTATAATACATATTTGTAAAATATACAGATTTTTAGTAAATACTTACAATGCTTCCTTTTCTGAGATACGGGGTGTTGAATTTTTTTTATATACTAACGATTTATTTCTTGCCCTAAAACTTGTTAAGATATGCAAATGGGTGATAAAATACAGGGTATCCTGTAAGAAAAAATATAACTTTGATACGCGGCAATATATTGGGATATCCTGTATATTTGAAAATAATTTTAAAATGAACCTTTTATCAACGTATAAACTAATAATGTAAATTTTGTTAAATAAGTGATGGTTTCGACCGTTACTTGATGGAAATTCATTTTATCTAATAATAAAACACTGAAAACTTCTGTTTTCAACACTGCCACAACATTTATTTTAAATTATTATCACTACAGCTGTTTCAGCAAGAGTGCCTTTTTTCAATTGATCCATTTTTTAATTTTTTATAATTAAATATTACAACTAAGAATTATTATGCAGCTGACTTATAAAATGCGAATATCTCGAAAACGGTTAAATTTTGAGGTTATTAACAAGTATACCTTTTCCTTGTAAAAATAATGTATCTTTAATATTTTTTAACACAAATAGAGCTAACTTAAAGAGCAAAAAAGTTAAGCGCAAATCTATGCCACACATGTGGCATATGTGGCGCCCTCTATCAGTTACATTAAAGTTTGTATAAAATTATAATTTGTCCTGCTTTAAAGCATCCAATTATAAATTTTTGTCCAAAAATATTTACAAACGTAAAAGTTATAGCGAAAAATAGAATTTTAAATTTCCACTTTAACTCCCTGTATCTTTCTTAATATCAACATTTTATTAAAGCAAGTTGGCTTAAATCGTAATATTTTAAAGTGTAGAATTTACGGTTTTCGTTTGTACAATTACTTAAGGACCACCCTGTATATATATATTTATAATATTACTTTTTAGGAGTACCGCATGCAGCTGATTTATGGTACTTTTGGGGTGGAAGAGGAAGTCCTTTTGACCCAAATAATGAATCACTTCGAAAACCTCTACTAAAATTGTGGACTAATTTTATTAAATACCAGTAAGTACAATTTTTGAAAAAAACTGCTAAAAAAGTAGAAGTCATCATCATCATCATCATCATCATCATCATCATCATCATCATCATCATCATCATCATCATCATCATCATCATCATCATGTAGCCCAACGTGTAGGTGGTCTTCCTCTACCACGTTTGTCTGCTCTTGGCCTTCAATTTATAATTTTGCTCGTCCATCGTAAGTCATGCATTCTCGCTACATGGCTTGTCCAGTTCCATTTTAGTTTCGCTATGCGTTGTACACCGTCAGCAATACTCGTGCTTCTTCGCAGATCTTCGTTTCTTATTCGGTCCGGCAACGTCACTCCCAGCATAGACCGTTCCATTCGTCTCTATGCCACTCTTAATTTCGAAGCCGTAGTCTTGGTTAGAGTCATAGTAGTCTAATTATTCAAATTGAGACTGAATAAGTACTCTTGCGCGGCGATTAGTCATAGATTTGCTTTGGTATGTTTTAGGAATCCTACTCCAGAGTCGGATGAAGAACTTCAAAACGTAATTTGGCCAGCAGTTAAACCCGATGCTGTAAAGTATTTAGATTTAAATACGCAGTTCACAGTTCAGGAGAACCCCCGAAATTATTATAGTTTTAAATCTCTATTGGACCAGTACATACATCCACCCTATATAAGTTATTAAACTTTAGAATAAAAATATTGTAATTAGTTAAAATAAACATTATACAACAACAACAACAAATATTTTTGGTTATTATTATTATCCCTTTTCTGTTTGCATTTGTCTGTTTTATTAACTCATGATAAAAGTAAAGAATGCCGTTTTTTTAAAAAAGGTTATAAATAATGATAACTTCTGTGTAACTGCCGTAGAATTTTTGTTTTGTTTTTTTTTTATTGGCTTTGGCTTGAAACCTTTAGCCACGTAATTACATATAAATATTAGTATTCATTTATACAGGATTGTACAAGGAGGACATTTTTCACGCTCAGGGATTCATCAGAGCGGCTTTATTGTAACAAACAATACATAAACCACGGTCAGGTAGGTGGGCAACATATATGGTAAACATACAAAGGAAATGTTCACGCATACGATCAATTTTACACTTATACCTTTAATTTAATTTTTACAAGAAATATCATAATTATTTTAAAGATTTTTATATTGTCTTCACTTAATAAAAGATTTACGTTTAATGGTGTACTTAAACCCTCTTTTATCAATTCTTTTAGCAGCCACGTGCTTGTATCACGATGTAGTGGGCAGTTGAAGAATATATGATTTAAATCAGCTATACTAGTTCCACACTCACATCGGTCTGTTGGGAGAACTCCTATTTTGTGTAGATGTTTCGGAAAACATCCATGATCTACTTTTAATCTTAAGACAGTTGACACTGTGTTTCTGCTTAGTGTGACATCTTTGTAAAATTGTTTTACATCTACTGTTGGTTGTAATTTGTATAAATTAGTGCCCCTGCTTTCACCAAACTGAATCCATTGTCTGTCCCATTTAAATTTAATATGTTGTTTGATATAGGCAAGTAGGTCACATGTGTTAAATTCTTCTATCAATATGTGGGTGCTGTAATGGATTTTTAGCTATAGAATCAGCAATAGTATTGCCAACAATATCTGAGTGTCCCTTAACCCATAGAAATTTAGTACCATATGGATCTGATAGTTTTAGTAACTGTTGAAAAATTTCTAATATGAATATATTACTATTTATTGTGAATTTAAAGTTTTGCAAGGAGTCTAATACTGACAGTGAATCACTGCATATGACAATTTTGTTCCACTGGTTTTCACAGCACAATTCAAGGGCTTTGTATATGGCACATGCTTCAGCAGAAAAAATGCTGGATTGATTATTTAAAATAAATGATTTTTTAATCTTCATTTTTGGTACAAAGTAAGCACTGGTTGTACATGTTGGTGTTTTTGACCCGTCTGTATAGATCACAATATGATCTGAATAGCCAGTTAAGATTTCTAGTAGTGTAGCAAAATTCGTTTTCGTATTTAGGGATAATAATATTTGTAGTTAGAACACTTGTTAGATGTGGCATATCCAACGATCCCCAGATAAGATTACAAGGGGAATTTATTAACTTCAGTTCGTTGCAAGTTATAATTGCTCTTGCAAGTGGTGGTGAGTTTTTTTTAATGAAGTATGTAGATGTTAAATCAGCTGTATTTAATTCATTAATTATTTTTGCGTTATAAGTGCCACGATAATGTTGGTTTAGGAAATATTTGCTTGCCAGATATTCTCTGCGCAATGAGAGTGGGTTTTCAGATGCTAGAGCTAGGGTGGCTTCATTTGGAGTGCTTTTCATCAATCCTAACACAATCCTTAGAGCTTTAAATTGGATTCTATCAAGTTTACGTAAATTGGTTATGCTAGCTGACCCATATACCATACAACAGTAATCTATTATAGATCTTATATAGGCTCGATAAAAATTCAATGCAATGTTTTGATCTGCACCCCACGATCTCTTACACACCATTTTAAGAAAATTAATACCTTTTTCGCAGCGACCAATTGTATAATTAATATGTTGAGTCCAAAGCAATTTTCTGTCAAGTACGACACCAAGATATCTAAATTCCAAAACAATTGGAATATCATTGCCATGTAAGGTTATAGCGTGATGTTTAATAGGGTGTTTTCTTGAAAAAAATACTACGGCACATTTTTGGTACAAAATATTGAATTCATTTAACCAAGTCCAATTATCCAAGTTGTACATAATATGTTTGAGTTCAGTAGTGCTTTTACTGTACGTTTTCTTATGTGAGTAGATGACAATATCATCACCATATTGTAAGCAAACAATATTGGGAGACCATAAATTGTGCAAATCGTATGTGTACAAATTAAAAAGAAGTGGACTTAAAACAGCTCCCTGTGGAATACCTATAAATTAATAAATGTTCTATTAAATTATTAGCTGTATTGTATTGCATTTTTCTATATTAAGAACAAATTAATTAAGTTCAATAAAAGTTCAAAAAAGAGCATTCGCAGCGGTATACCAATTTGTTTATGGAGACTTATGCCATATAAAATAAAATTTTTCATTTTGAAACTAACGAACTTAAACTTTCGCCTCACATTTTTTGTTTTTTAAATTCAATGTCCAACCTATTGAAACATGGCCTCAAAAAACGTTACAATCGACTGTTTTTCGGCATTTTTAATTGTTTTAAAATCAAAAAATTTTGTTTAAAAATTGTTAAATAAATAAATAAATAATAAACAAATAGTAATAATTAACTAGTGATTAATAAATAATCATTAATAAATAAATAGTAAAAATCATAAATATTTATATTTTACAATAAAAATTACGTCAAATATTAATATTAGATACTTAAAATAATTAAAAGTTAAAAAAATGTTTAAATAAGCTAGATGGTATATTACTAATAATACATATTGGCAATGTAGGCAAAAAGTTTACACAAATTAAAAAAGAAACGTAGAAAGCCATGAAGAGATAACAGCTGGCGCAGCCGGAGTGCTGGAAATAGAGCAAGTGTTTTAAAGATCAGTTATCCACGAATACTTTACGCTATTTTTGTAATGGTACACTGAAATCATGTATTATTACTAAAAAAATTGAAAAAAATAGCTAATAATATAAAATGGTTGAATTTGGGATGTACCAGGTGGTCCAATAAGCCGATCTCTCGGCTATATATCAGAAACTATTCATGTTATAACTTTAGGAGAAAAAATTCCTTAGTAAAAGTGGCCAAGAGAAATCGCTGGAAATAACTTTCAAGTTGCTGGGGTTCTTCACAGGTTAATCTCGAACTCTATCTTAACTCTATCTCTCTTAATAATCTCGAACTCCAAGTTTCTGACATAAACGTTCACTTTATAATATGAAAAACCAACCTGTGATGTTTTAAAATCCTTAGAACAGTAGTTTTGGGTATGTTTAATTCTATAGAGATTTGCCGACTACTTATATGTGGATTCTGTTGAATTAAAGCAAGAACATTGATTGAATTATCTTTGGTCATACCTCTACTACGTATTAGTACTGATAATTAATTACTAATATTACCAATATTAATATCTATTGAAAAAAGTGCAATCTTCCATTCGAATTATAATATAACACTTCTTAACAATGTTTTGACTGCTGTCAATAAATAAACAATATGAACTCCCCGTCAAATTCATTGTCGTAGCCTACTTAGTTTCGAAAAAACTATTTTTAATCATATGAAATAACAACGGTCAAAATAGGTATCAACATTAAGATTCTACTACTATAAAAAAATTTGAAAGTACCTACTGACTTATTTTTTAATTTAATTTATAATACAGGGTGAGTCAATACTATACTTACTTATGTTTATGCGTTTTTATTCATATCTCGAGTTTGACAAAAGCTATTAACATACGGTTTAAGCCATTTTGTTACGAATTTAATCCAATTCCATTATAATTTACAATAAATAGGTGTCCATTAAACATTTTGAAGAAAAACAAATTTTAATTTTTTCTATTCGAAAGTACCCTCTACCTATGACAATTAAAACTAAATGCAATTATTTTTTAGTAGATGTAAATTAATTCATCCATACTCTTTCTAATGGCACTAATTTCGTGAAAATCGGTTAATCCAAACCAAAGTTATAGGTATTTATCCACAAATATTTTCCCACTGTCCCCCACCCTTTATTTGAAAAAAAAAAAAAAGTACTTAAACAACTTTGTGCAAAATTTGGGCCACTTTCTAGTTTACTTATTTAACACTTGGTATAATTGGGCATATTACCCAAAAAACTGGTTTTCAAAGATTTCTTTACAGGTTACGCCCCCTAGCGGTTAATCCAGAAACTTGAAAGTTATTTCCAGCGATTTCTCTTGGCCACTTTTACCAGAAAATAACCGAACACCGTGTGTTCGGTTATTCTCTGCTTTTACTAAGGAATTTTTTCTACTAAAGTTATAACATGAATAGTTTCTGATATAGAACCTATTCCGAGAGATCGGCTTATTGGACCACCCGGTACATCAGTCTAACTTTTTGTTGTTACGGAAACGAGACAAAAAGAAATTAATTTGCAATCTGTCACATAAGAATAATTATTATTACTGGTTGTATATTGCTTAAAAATGTGTTCTAACATTGTTTACTTAAATAGTAAAGCAGAATTACGGTTAATATCGCAAAAATCGGAAGACGCTTATAAAAAAGAAAACGAAGTTCATTAAATGAATGGAAGAGCAAAGGGTAACAGATACATATGAACGAGTGGTGCTTGCTTACATTCAGAAAATGCAGGAACAGCACAAGCTGTCGACTATGTGGGCTATCCATTCGAAATTGTAAAGTATGTTGAGGAAAAGCAATGGGATCGATTTAAAATCATTTGTGAAAGTACATGCATTCATGAAGGCAATAAGCAAGAATGACGTGGCGTATATATTCAAGAAAGACGATTTGGGGAAATTTTTCACAGATGCTCCGGACACTACGTATTTATTTTTAAAGCTGGTAGCCATTTGCGGTATCTTTGGCTCTTGCAGAAGATATGAATTGATATCAACCCGAGGGTACAAAACTACCCTCACCTTCAACTCAAAACATGGCTATTTGCCTATAAGATCGAGGTCAAGTAAGTCAGCTGTCACATGGGCTGAAACAAAGCGCCAGTTAATAAGATGCCTTTGCTCTCAATAATATATTTAAGCAAACAGAGCTTGTCTAATGTCTAGTTATTTTCTGAATCCCAACTGTTTCTCGCTAATATCAAGATCCAACTTTCTGTTTACATGGTTCTGAATAATTTTTAGAAACACCTTAAACGACTCATTAACGAGATTGATCGATGATCGGAACGTTCTTTTGCATTAGCAGTTTGTGATATTGGAATAAATGTAGATAACTTGAGAAATAATAACAGTATTGTATATGGCGTTAAACATATGTAATATGTTTGTAATAGAGATGAGTAGATTTTTTTTACTAAATTGCATATTTACAATTTACTCATAAACAGTAATGTGACTACATTGAGTAATTAGAAAATATGACGACAATAATGATTTGATTTGGGTACCGTCCTCCATTTTCACCTATGTAACCAGGTGTTATCGCCAAGACCTCTCTAGTCATCGTTTTTCCATTGGTGGCTGATATAATTCACTGATAACCTATCTGTAGTGCGTTGGATTACGAATTTTGGGCTGACTGGCGTGGAATGATATATCTTTTATTGTGGATGGTTGCATTGCTTGGATACTTTTGGCGTTAGCTATCATACGCAATGTTTTACATACGCAAGCAGTATTTTGTTCTCCAATGACAGTTGTGACTTTCTGCCAAGTAATCAATTCAATTGTTTCAATTTAATAGTAAACTGAGTTTTTTGGCGTTAATTTGTGGGCTTCCAGGTGAGCTTTCGGTTCAGATGTAACCCAAGATATTTCACTACGTCTCTAGCAGGAATAGAAACGTTGTTTAGACGTATTTGTGAACACGTGCGCCTTCTTGTTGTGATGTGATTTGGGCTGATTTTTTGTTGTTTTCTGTAATTTTCCATTTTCTCAAGAAATTTTCTAATATATGCAAGTAGTTTTGCAGCTTTTCAGATGCTATGTTTGGGTCTTTGTTTGAAACTAAAACGACTGTATCATTGGCAAAAGTCATCATCATCATCATTTTGGCTTTACAACCCTGTGTGGGTCCTAGCCTCCCCAAGAATTTTTCTCCAGTCGTCCCTATCCATCGCCTTGTCTTTCTCATGTCTTCATCGATGATATCTAGGAATCTTGTTCTGGGTCTTCCTCTTCTTCTTTGACCAATAGGTCTATCAAGGAGCGTTTTTCTAGCTGGGTCGGTTTGCTCCATCTGCATTACATGGCCCACCCACCTCAGACGTCCTATCTTTATGTGTTTTACGATATCTGGTTCCTGGTATATCCTATAGAGTTCGAAGTTGTATCGTCTTCTTCAGACACCATTTTCATTTACTGCTCCATAGATGCGCCTTAGTATTTTTCTTTCGAAACATCCTAACATGTTTTCATTGCTTTTTGTTAAAGTTCAGTTTTCTGAATCATATGTTAGGACTGGGCGTATTATTGTTTTGTAGAGTTTTACTTTTGTATTTCTTGATATAACTGTAGATTTAAAAAGGAGATTAAGCCCAAAATAGCATCTATTAGCCGTGCAAATTCTGCGGTTTATCTCTGCGGTAGTGTCATTTTCAGTATTGACGAGCGTTCCCAGGTATACAAATTCGTTAACTGCTTCGATGACGTCATTTTCTATAACAAGTGGCCGTAGTGTTTGTGGTTGCGTACCTATTTTCATGTATTTTGTTTTATTGCTGTTTATTATTAAACCCATTTTTGTAGCCGCTTCCTTTAATTCTACGTACGCCTCTTGTGCTGCGTTTTCCGTTCTCCCAACAATGTGATGGCAAAAGTCAGTCGGTAACTTGGATAACTCTCATCTCCTTCTAGAGAGAGAGAAGGCTCGTTAATCGCTCTATCCATTGTTGTGTGTGACCTAAGTGAGTAGGGCTCTCGGTAAGTGGCCATAGACACGGGCTATGGACACTTAGCTAGGATTAAATTGCCTTTTTGAAAGAAGGAACACAATAAATAATGTTTATTAAGCAATAAATAACGTAATCGGAACAGTTAGAAAATATATGTTATAACTTATACTAAGAATCTGAAAGAAAGTTATAATTATCTCCTGATCCGGAAATCTGGAAGATAATTATATTAATTATTCTTAAATTAAGAATCTGAAAGGTAAAATATGTTAGTTATTAACAATAGACAAAATATAAACAAAATTCAAATTAATAAATAGGGAAAATGTCACTTGTCAAAAATGCTTAAAGTGGGAAGGAGTTGAGCTGGAGACTCGGGATAAAGACAGGAATGTTTTTTATTATGCCATTCGGGATAATCAACAATAAAAAGGGAACAAAGTACACAGTAAAAATAATTAGAGACAAAATTCGAATTATTTTTATGAAAAATTTTTTAAGTCGCTGAGACCTATGAAAAATATTATAAGTTATTTTAAATGGTGTCAAATAGGCATAAATAATATAAGTCAATTTAAACAACTGTAAATAAAATAGCAAATATCAAAGTCAGAAAATAATTCTCAATTTTTAACAGTGTACCTGAAATAAAATAAATATCAAATTCAAAGATGGAAATAAATTTTATAAGTTTTACAGTGTAAAATAAAAATCCCGAATATCGAGAAATACTGAGGCGCACATGGTCTTTTCTTTTAAATTTTTTCGATTTTATTTACTATTCTATGGCACTGTTGGATTGTTGAACAGTTTTGATGGAACCAAACTGATGTCCAGGTATTATGGGCAGTTTTGCTTATTTTATTTAGCAGGAGTCTTTCAAATATCTTTCTGTTAGGTTCTGTAGGCAATTTACTTAGCTTACCAATCATTATATGAGCATATTTCCACTAGAGTGGAAAATTACTTAACTGCAGTATGATATTGTAGATAATAGTAAGCCTGACAACTGCTTTCCTGGGTAGATGTTTTAGGATTCTCACATAGATTAAATCGTATCCTGGGGCTTTATAAAAGTCGGTACTCATTATTATTCTGCGAACCTTGAAAGGAGAGAATTATTTTATTGGAGGTGATAGTTAGCGTGGTGCCATATACAAAAATGGACGACATAAGGCTAAAAAGGAGACAAGAAGATAGTGTTACGGATAGCAATGCCTATTTGTCTGATTAAATGATCGGTGAATTTATTAAAACTGGTGCAGATAAAATTAGTATCTACACAATAGGACAAACATGAAGAATGTCCTAAAATGAGATAGAGAGTATAACATAGATTGCTGGTTACACAATATGAGAGCTCTTACCTGTAATATAAGAATGTCTTAAACACTAATGGTTCAAAAAGCTATCCAAAGGTACAAAACGATTTATTAAAGAGAAAAAGAGAGAAAAACGAATAGCATAAATAAAATCAATACAAATACATAAAGAACTAAACAAAACTCCTACTACTAAATACTACTTACTAGTTAACAAGTCTTTTAAAAGTGTATGTGCACTATTGTCTATCCAAGTCATTATCACGAAGATTGTGAATGTAAAGATGTACCAACCACGTGGATCTAAGGCTACCAATGCAAAAACTTTAAAAACTTATTATTGATTGCTTTTATATCATAAGCTGGACAAACCTTTTACAGATTCGGAGAGCATTGTATAAATGTGTCAGGAGTAAATCCTTGATGAGTTTTTTTAGGACTTCTTTCTGCAAACATAGATGTTGCACCGTGCGGGACTAAATTCGCTCTGAGGGTAGGCGCCTGATTTTTCGAGGAGTTTTTTTTGGAAGAGTTTTAAACGCACAAAAAATATATAATACTAAAAACTGTTGACAAATGTTTGACAATGGTTGATTTTTTTGTTTTGAGTGGGTGCATTTGTGTCAAAAGTGGAGTTAAATACTAAATTAAAAATATTGATAAATAGTTTTACATGTTCGAATGGATTTATTCGAACTGGGAAAATAAAAAAATGTCTACGTCATGAAAAAAAACTCCTTGGTTGTAATATAAGGATTAGAACAAGATTAGAATTAAAAAACATTTAAACCATGTTGAATATTATGTAGAAGCTGTTTGTTTAATTATAAACACCTATTAACCCTATACTGCGCAATTTTTTATTTCGATTCCAAAAAACTCAGTTCTCATGAAACTTTACAAAGCAGTTATTATTTTTGTTCAAACACAGATGTATACCACATTTAGAACATTTTATGAAGAAGACTGACTTAAATGTTGGTAATTTACACCTTTGTCTGGCTTCATCATATGTAGGCCAGTGACCAATGGAGTCAGTTCTGATGTCTTTTGGAGGTACAAAACTCACAGTTGCCGATTTTCTTCTCTTTTATTGCAGCAGTTTCTCGATGCTTTGATCAGAAGGTCTTCCCCGTTTCAATGGAAAATTAATACTGTTAGCCTTGCATAAACATTGGGCTATCTCAGCCCTAAATTCGAGCTGAGTTAAACATTTCTGATTTTGAAGTACACAACATTTTCTATAGAGGAGCCAACTGTTGACAATAGTCATATCCAGGAGGTGATAAAATAAATGGAGATACCATTTTTTGTCCGCATCTTTATCTTATAACGACCAATATAACTGTCCATAGCGTCAACTCCACCCATATGAGCATTATATTCAGGAACTAAGCTTGGACATTCAATGGTGACGTACTTATGCTGCTCCCTGTCCCAACGTTTGGCCTCAGTTAATGGCATTTTACCTTTATAAGTTGATAGGAATGTAACAGGTTTATTATCCAGCCAAATTACTGAAGATACCTCAACACCGTCAATATCACATACGAATTCATGAGAAGATCCTCTGGGTTCTTTTTTTAGTTGCTGGTCAGAAGGTAGCTTACAGTTAGGTAATCTCGATCGTCTTACCGTTCCCAACGAGTAAATACCACGTTGCAATAGGTAGACCATCAAAGGTATCGAAGTATAAAAATTATCAAAATATACTCTGTAATTTTCATTACAAGGTATTATTCGGCAAAGTCTCACAACAACGTTGGCACTTGATCCCAAGTCGGGTTCATTTATCTCACGAAATTTCGGATCGTTTTCTGAACCTGTATAAATTTCAAAACTAGATGAAAAACCATCCGTTCCACAGAGAACATACAATTTGTATCCCCATTTATGGGGTTTCGCTGGAAGATATTGCTTCATATGGTGTCGAGCTTTGGTGGCACATAGCTGTTCATCAATAGATAAATATTTTTGAAGAGGAACTGACTGAAATTTTCTGTTGAGTTCATCGACAATGGGCCGAAGTTTATGTAAACGATCATGATTAGGATGATCTCTTGGTACCATCAAATTATTGTCATTAAAATGTAAATATTGGCGAATTTTTTCGAATCTTTTTTGAGGCATAACTTATTTTATCTGGGGAAGTCCTAAAGCATTGGACCAGTAACTTCTAACGTTTGGTATTTTTACTAACGACATGTATATACAGACGCCAATATATTGTTTTATATCATTAGTAGTAAGCATCGCAGGTTTACTAGGATTAGTTTGTGTCGAATACAAATTAGATTCCGTGGTGATTTTTTCAAAAAGATTATCATCAAATAAATACTTAAAGAAGCTATAAGGTGTTGAGAGATTAAGAATATTTTCAGGAAGCTCAGATTTTCCCCTGGTCCTCGTTCAAAATTAAATTTTTCTTACGCCATATTATTTTTGAATACTTTTCTTTCAATTCTTGTGCTTCCTTTTTGGTATCTCGCAATGACACAGAGACAGATGGAGGATCGTCAGCATTATTCACGGAATTAATTTCACCATCTGAATACTCACTACTGGTTGATTCTTCTCGTTGTATTACAACTCCATCTTCCAATTCTACTGGCATATGTGAAACATCTAGGTCATCTTCGTCTAGTTCATCCAGTTCACCATCGAGCTCGTCCTCACTATCTGTCAAATTGAGGATTGCTTCCTCAAGTTCCTTTTGAGTAAGAGGTCTGAAGCGGTTAGACATGGCTAAAAACCTGCAACAAAAGTATATTTTGTTCAAGCACAAGCAATTCAAACATAACCCACAAATATTTCAAATAGTTACTCTCATGCGCAATGTGTCAGATATGTAACAACCTATTTCAATTCCATTCTCAGTGGAAATCTGACTAGTATTTGTTTTAAAAATAATGCATTGAAAAAAAACATACATACCTTATACAAAATAGATAAAACTGCAACACAATAACTTGTAAATAACACCCACAAAACTAAATTCTTTGTACAAGCTTCCGGACGTGCTAATCCTGTAAATGCCGATGCGAACAATATGGTCCGTTATTTCATTGGAAATAGCTTTAGACTAAATCCGACTTTATTATCATTATAAATAAGGTTGTAGCAGAATGTACACACTGCGCAGTGTAGTTTTAAACGTATTTAAATTTAAAATAACTGCTTTGAAATCGAGACGTGTCATATCTGTTACACCGTGTTAACAGTGTAGGGTTAATGCACCGATGAATCAAAGTATACTATCTAAAAAAATATTTATTTATTAATATGTATGATAGTTAAGTGTTTTATTGATTACATATCAATTAAAAATTCATATAGATAAACTCACACGAAACCAATATATCAAATATATACCAAAGTCATGAATTTGAGATTGGTTATTGTTTGTTCGTTGCTGTATGCTGGAAAAAATGGGGTAAGTTGTTTTTTATTTATTTGTAAAAAGTTGGAACAATTAGGAACTCGGTGAATTACTACCTCCCAATAGCACAGCCTATATACATAATAAATAAATAAATAAATAAATAAATATATATATATATATATATATATATATATATATATATATATATATATATATATATATATATATATATATATATATATATATATATATATAAGATTAAATCTTCTAGAAACAGCTGCGATCGCTTTGTTGAATTAAATGGCCAAATATATGACCTAGGAGGACAAACAGGTTAAAATTCCCGTGCTCGAATCGGTATCAATAAAGTGTTATGAATCATTTCCGCCTATCCCAGCCTTCTTAGACACTTGGGCTGATATAAATTCAAACTCGGAAAGTCCAACGAATGTCTCCTAAAACTTCACCATTACAGTGGTTAGCGTACAGAGGCGTCACCTGCTTTGGTGGCCGTGAACGAAAACGATATAATAATATCGTATCATTTAAGCTTAAAATCTTGTATTATTTATTTTATTTTGTTGTAGGCCATTTTATCCCCTGAAAATGGAGCAGCAGCTGAGCAAGATGAGTTAATAGTTGAATTGGAAAATTTAGGCAAACTCCGTGGGCATATTCTTCAAAGTGCCGAAGGAAAAAGTTACTACGCTTTTCAAGATATTCCCTATGCAGAACCTCCTACAGGACCGAACAGATTTAGAGTAAATAATTATTATTAATTAAAATAACACGCTTGGCAACAGAAATAAAGTACTTAAGAAAATAATAAACAGATCTGTCAATATACGCAAATATCAACATCTTTCCAAAGGACATTTCTACTAGTTATTTTCAAAATCTTTTATCGTTTAAGGACACGCATTTTATTTTATACACCCATAAAATATTGATTATTCTCCATTCACAAATTGTTGAGAGCACGAAATGTGCCTCAAACTCATAAAACGGTCGTAAATCATAGGCGTTCCTAAGGTGTTTATTCATTAAATAATAATATAATATTTTAATACTGTTATATATAATATTAATAATATTTTAATACTAATATATTTAGCAAAAAAAACAATTAAAACTTTCATGGCTAATGTTGGTTATTATATTATATTAATAAAAATAAGAATTTAACCATTAACAATTTTGTAAATAAGAATACCTTATCTCTTTGGATATTTCAATACTAATCTTC
The DNA here is from genome assembly GCF_040954645.1 of Diabrotica undecimpunctata. Lineage (NCBI taxonomy): Eukaryota > Metazoa > Arthropoda > Insecta > Coleoptera > Chrysomelidae > Diabrotica > Diabrotica undecimpunctata. Next base: position 26,970,442 of record NC_092810.1, read on the forward strand.
GCGTTTAATCACTTTACTAGAAAACCTGGAATTCATATCCGATGGTACTATTTGTTGCAAGATAATTAGGATGGCGGCTTTGGCCATGTGCCTCGTCTATTCAGTTTATATTCGAAACTTAACTTAACTGAAAGGGCGAAGTTATTACGAACGAAAACAATTTTTTTGTTTAGTACGTTTTTGATCGCATGTAATTACGGCTCGTCGGTGTTTCCGCGTCTACGGTAGTAATTAGCGTCTCGAATATTTCTTTTGCGAATTATATGCAGTGCGTGAGTGATTTTTTATCCCATATACCTACGAACATATACGTACCTTTCGCTCGTGCTCGTTTTGTTGGATTGTTTGTGATGGCTTCATCATCGACATCATCAAGTTTTACACCGGTACTGTTGCATATAGTCAGTAAGTCTGTCTATTCACCAAGAGAGAAGACTATTGTCCTGAATGTTCACGATGCTCTGGTTTCTCAGAATCCCACAAACACTGTTCGCAACATAGTCGAAAGTTGTGCCAACATGACTGGCTTAGGAGAGTCAACTATATAGGTTCCTATCAGAAAGAAAAAAACACGGTATAGCTAATCCAAACACAAACGAATACTTAAAGAGATGGAAAAAGATTATTGAAATTAATGAATTTGCGAAAATGGTATTCGAAGAAAATTCATGGATTTTTTTTTTTCAAAAAAGAAATACCAAACCTAAACAAAATTGCCATTACCAGGAGGAAACGTGGGTAAACTCAGGTCATACTCTAAAAAATTTGGTCAGATAAAAATATATTAAGCTCCAGGCAAGAAAATTGCCATTACCAGGATGAAAACGTGGGTAAACTCAGGTCATACTCTAAAAAATTTGGTCAGATAAAAATATATTAAGCTCCAGGCAAGCCTTTATGGAATGTTGGTCTACTGGTATCTCCCCACCTTCTGGTAAAGGCAGTAGATTAATAATTTCTCACATTGGCAGTGAAAAAGGATTTGTTAAGCATGGGTTGTTGGAATTTCAGTCCAAAAACAAAAAAGACTATCACGAGGAGAGGACAGCTGATGTTTTCGAAGAGTATTTTGAGCAGATGATTAAACACATACCACCAAATTCAATTATCTTCTACTTCACGTGCCATCTCCGCGACGGAGGTTGGCAATCATCATGGCTATTTTGATCTTAGATGCTGCTTCTCTGAATAGTTCAATTGGTGTGCATCCGTACCATTCCCTCAAGTTACGCAATCATGAGATTATTCTTCTTCCTACACTTCTCTTGCCGTGGATTTTCCCTTGTATAATCAATTGAAGTAGGTTGTATCTCTCATTACGCATAAATGCCCCAGATATTGCAGCTTTCGTGTCTTGATGGTTTCCAATATTTCCATTCTTTTGTTGATTCTTCTCATGACTTCGTTGTTTGTTACATGCTCGGTCCATGATATCTTCAGGATTCTGATTCAAATTCAATTATGGTATTAGATAATGCACCTTATCATTCACGACTAGTAGAAAGACTTCTAACGAATGCGTGGAAGAAACAGGATATTCTTGACTGGCTGCGGAATAAGTATTTGCCTTACGAAGATGGAATGGTAAAAGCAGAACTTTTAAAAATTGCCCGGCAACACAAATCTAAGTTCAAGAAATACGTAGTTGACAAAATGGCGGAAAGGCGAAACATCACAGTCATTATACTTCCACCCCACCACTGAGAAATAAATCCAATTGAACTCATTTGGACACAAATGAAAAGTTATGTGGCTAGAAAAAATACGTCATATAAAATACAAGCTGTACGTGAATTGTTATACGAGTCTTTACAACATATTACAGAACAAAACTGGAAAGATGCAGTAAGACATGTAATAGAAGAACAAAAAATGTGGGATCTTGATAACATAATTGATGCGACCGTAGAGACACAACCGCTAATTATTAACCCTCAAGACGACTCGGATTCCGAAGTTGATCCTATTTATTTTGAATTTGAATAGTTTTCTAATCGTAATTATATAAGGTAAGTAATAGTAGTTGTAATCGTAAGGTATTAAAGGGGAAAGGCGCAAAATGTCGCTTGTCAAAATGTTCATTGTGTTTTAAATGTATCCATTTTTTTTTTCAAATCCTGAGAAAACTAAAAAGCATTTTTGAAAATTTAAACGCAGAATGAAATATTTATTAGATTAAATAAAAAGTTTCTTTTGCATGCAATATTTTCAATTAAAAATTATACTATATTTTCTCTTTTATTTTCACCCCTGTTACATAACATATTAAAATAAACATTGTAGAAGTTTTCAGGGACTTTCTGCCCTCAGTAATATTGTAATCTTTCATTCTGCGTTTAAATTTTTCAAAAATATTTATTAGTTTTCTCCGGATTCGAAAATAATGGATACATTTAAAACACATTGGAAATTTTGCCAGGCGACATTTGGCGTCTTTCCCCTTAATTAAATAAATGTATCTTTTATAAATGGCAAGAAACTTTTTATTTTTGAATAAAATAAATAAGTTTTATTAAAAAATACAATTTACATAAGTACAATTTAAAAAATATATTTATTTAGTTCAAATAAATGTTTCAATCATATACTCTACGACACTGGTCGGTCATCTATAACCATTAAAAATATATTCTAAATATATATAAACCTATTCAAATACCCTCGTATTAGGATAATAAGGTATTGTATTCCTTCAGATACAAGGTGGGTTAGTCGAAAACATCTTAAACCGTCAGTTTCGGGTTGGTTTTTACTATTATATCGTATTACCTATCCTCTCTGTATTTCAGTTTTCTAATTAGGGTTAAACTTGTAGTGAGCTATCGACAAATTGTGAACCGAGTGTAGATGATATATACTGTTAGGATATTTCCAAAATAAGAAAAAATATCACATAAACTGTATAATTTTTTGAAATTGTTCCTCTTCTCCTTTAATTAAGATATATCGTCTGTTTTTTTTTCAGGTTGTCCCTAATACTGTTAATATTACCATTCTATGTCTCTAGGATGACCTGTGATTTTCTTCCGTTTGTTGACTTGTTTTGGGTTATTTTAACTTTTTACGATGCCATTAATGTGTCTGTTTTATCCTTTATTTGTATCATGCACTCACATATTTATGTTGTCTATCTTGCACATATGTATAATCTCATTATTTTTTATTTTGTCCAAAAATGTTTTTCCGGTTGCTCTTCTTAAGATGTTCAAGTAGATGTACTACAGGGTTCTGAGCACATCCCCTAAATCGCAACCCCGGCCGTAAATGCCAAACGGCTTACCGTAGGATGACGTGTGAGGTATCGTTGGAAAGAGGATGAAAAATGGGGTTGAATGCAGTATATGCCGTGCGCATCAAAATATGCCAAAAGGGCATTACGTCATATCTTCGTTTATATTGTCCGATCGTCACGTACGAGGGCTCGTTGGAACGGACAGGAGGTACCGAATACGTTGAGACTAACTACTGTTAGTTATAAGATCTCTTATCCCTATAATCCCTACGTTAAGCCGTTTGGCAGTTACGACCGGGGGTTGCGATTTTAGGGCTGCGATAAGACCGAAAATTTTTATGCTAAAAAAAAAATTAAATCAGTAAAAGGGCAAAATACTACTTTACCTTTATATAATATATGTAGCTAATAAATAGCTATTTGGAATAAACTTACCATTCACAATACACTGATAACAGTAATAATATAATGTATAACAGAAATAAAAGGAAGATATTTGGACCAACCCAATGCAGCGATAGTTCGTGGAGAATTAAAATGAACCACGAGCTGGATGAACTAATGCAGAGCGCAGATATTGTCAGATTTGTAAAATCACAAAGACTAAACTGGCTTGGTCACCTAGAAAGAATGCCAGATAATCGAGCTGTAAAAGTAGTCCAGAGATGGAAGCCCCAAGGAAACAGAACAAGAGGAAGGCCCCGTAAAAGATGGATAGACGACGTAGAGAGGGATCTTAAAACCATGAACATCAGGCAGTGGCGAAGGAAAGTATCCGACAGGGCAGAATGGAAGAACATTGTTAAGCAGGCCAAGATTCACAAAGGGTTGTAGCGCCATTAGAAGAAGAAGAAGAAGATAACAGAAATAAATTTAAAAAATCACACTAATAGGCAACTTGTCATTAAATTCGCAACAATCTTTCGGTAAAACTTACTCGCAAATCACGAAAGAAATCACAGAAAACACGTATAGATTTCGGCCCGAAATATTAATTCCCCGATAGTTTCGGGAAATCCTGATAATATCGGGAAATTCTCTACCGCCGCCACCGTTGCATGTAATAGCATCGGTTAGTGCCAGCTACGCACAATTTTGGTAATATTGTTTTTATTATACTAATGTATATTATACATCACAGGGAAAAGCCGCGCTCTATCTTATTAACAGCAACTATTTGGCCAATTATTTTTTTGCACTGTGCTTGCTTGGCGTTTTGATTTTATTTTTTTTTTGATATTTATATTTTTGGTAAATTTTGCCGCCCCCAAGCGAGCGCCGCCCGGGTACCATGGACTTCTTGGTGCCACGCACCTCTTGGTGCCACGCACCTCTTGCACCCCGGCTCGGCCCTGAAGCTATGATGAAACTGGTAAAAATTAAAAAAAATTGACAATAACAATGTACACCAAATTAAGGCTGGTAAGAACACTAATTTTTTACGAAGATAACAATTTAAGGTAATTGTTTGGTATTTTAGAATCTTTTCGTGGTAAAAGTAGAGCTACTATGTACTTTTACTTTACACCAGACTTTTGGATTTTATAAGACAGCGCAGTCATTAGATAGCTTTGGCAATCAATTTTTAATTTGAGAGCCAAAATGTTTGTACTGCTTTGTAAATATATCGTCTGCACCCAGAAAATTGTAGTTTTTCATGCATTGTTTGCAAAGAAATTAGCAAAAAAAGTCCTTTTTCTTCTAAATAACATAGAAACAAGTAAGAAGATTGATAAAGGATATAGAAAAAAGACACAAAAGGCATAGAAAATCCCTTATAAAATGAGATTTTGTAAAGTTCTTTTTGTTAATTTGTTGATTCATTATTGCAAATATAGTTTAACAAGTTGATTTTTTGAAAATTATTAATAACTTTTTAAAAATTAAAACAAAATACTTTAATTTCGCGTGAGAATTATAGGTTTGCAAAAGTACTGAGATTTTCAGCTTATAAATATTAAAAAAAACCCGGAGGCATCAACATGTAGGAAGTTGATTTTTTTATTCGTACTTTTGGCATTTTTACACGACTTAAAAAAACACACAATGTCCAATTATTGTTTTTAGAATCCAAGTTAGCCCTCTTTTCTTACAAATATTCACAGCTACTTTGTTTATAAACCTTAAGAAATTTAAAAAGTACCAACTAAAAGATTAAAGTTCAAGTTTTGACAAAAAAAATTCAAAACGATTCCTTTAAAAATTTGCAATTAAGCGATTTGCATTTGCAATCGATTTTACTATTTTAAAATCTGAATTTATAACTTCAAATTTATAAAAGTCGCAATATCTTCGGTTCTAATCAACAAAATTTGATGTTTTTCTTTAATTTGAAGAACTTTGTTGCATAGATTATAAAAATGTAATTAGATAATTTTTTAATTGTTTATTTAACCCAGTAATTTATTTAAAACATTTAAAATGATTATTTATTTGGCAAAATTTCATTTTTTCTTATTATTTTATTGGAAAAGGTTATGAAATAATAGATAACTTAAATATTTGTGTACTATAGTTATAAATAATATCTTTTATTAACAATAAATTTTACAAAATTAATTTTTCATTTGAAAATCAAATCTACAGCTGTAAATTTACTTTAATGATGCTTATTATTTATACAGTTACTTTTCTTGACTCAAAAACTTTACAAATACAATAAAAAGAGGTTTATAATAAAACTGATGTATATCAGAGATCTCTATAATTTAAAATTATTTTCGATTATACAGGGTCGACCAGAACAACGGAATGAACCACATTTTTGTTTTTTTTAAATAGAACATCTTATTAATTACTATTAAATAAAATTATATTAAATATTATATTAAAGAACATCTTATATATGAAACCATTTTTGAATATATTTTTTTAAAATATGAAAAGTTACTATAAGGTTTTATGCGCCTAAATTTAATAATTTTTAAAATATTTACACTTTTATTGGGAAACATTTTAATATTTAAAGGGCTGTGGATTAGGCTTTCAATAATAGGTAAAAAGCAATAGAAAAGTGTGATACTATTTATCCCAGGTGTTGTAAAACTTGACATAACCTCAAAAATATTTTCTTAACTCAAGCTAGTATTTTTTGTGAGCATAAAAACATTTGAGTTTTGTTCAAAGGATAATCATATCAATCTTTTAACCAATTAACTAAGATAATTAGAATATCTTGTCAAAGTTTTAGTTGGATGAAATTGTGCAGATTTTTTTCAACTAAAAGTCAGTCAATTGTACAACTCAAACAGCGATGCCAAGATAACAAAACATAATTTCCCTGACAAATCAGGCGATCACCTTTGTTTCAGAGAAAAATTTCCTTTATGTTTATGTTTCAATCCTTTATTATGGTTTCTTAAATAAATCTCGTTTTTAGCCCCCCAAACCCCATGGTGCGTGGGAAGGAGTATTGGATGTTACAGAAAATAAAAAAACCTGTGCACAAGTAAACGACCCAAATTCAGTTGAAGACTGCTTGGTTTTGAATGTATATACACCAGTAGTAAGTTGATTTATATCGCAATATACATTAAATATAAAGGTATGTCACTGCTCGTCATACAAAACACAATTGTTTATTTAGATTAACGTGTTTCAATAACTGGGATCATTGACACATTTACAATAAGTAATAACAAAATAATGAGTAATTATAAAAATACAATATTGATGGATTTTTTTGATTGGTTTTTGGACAGTCGCCACATTTAAGTTTGTATACACCACTGTGTATGTGATTTTTCTTTTGGATCTTGACAAAGATGACAAGAGCCACTTTGACAAGAGCCAAAAGCAAAAGCACTTATACAGTAGTGAATACAAACTTAAATGTGACGACTTGCCCAAAAACTTACATCGATCAAACTTGTAGAATTTTTAACAAACGGGTAGCAGAGCACAAGAGGGCTTTTAAAAATAGAAAAACAGATTCTATTTTCTCACTTCGCCTTCTAGACCATAATCACAATTTTATTGACTTATTTCAAATTATTCACCTTCAAAATTAAGGCCTTAAGCTATATTTATTAGAATCTATGGAAATTATCAAATTAAAAAATACAGACATAATTCTGAAGGGCCAACTTAAGATAAACAGTTCTCCTCTCCTCAACTTATTCACTTAGGCAATATGAAGTATAAACGCATACCAAGAATAGATCACTTGGGAAAGGCGCTCTGCCGAAACAGCTGTAGTGATGAAAAGTTTTCTATGTTTTATTGTTAAATGCCGTATTAATTAAAAATATAGCATTTAAAAACAGTTACGATGGTTCTATAGTATTTTTGTAATTATCATAATCATGCCAATAGGACATAGGCCTTCCTCATTTTCTTCCAATGGTCTCTACACTGAGTCGCTTGTAGCCAATTTTCCGCTACTCTTTTCACGTCAGCGGTTCATCTAGTCGGTGGTCGTTCTCGGCATCTTTGTAGTTTCTAGGCCTCCATTCCATGATTGTTGTCCACTGTTCATATTGTGTTCTTGCTGAGTAGTCTACCCACTTTAACTTAAGAAGAAATTAGCTTGTAGTCTGTGGCTGGTATAGAGCTCTTTATAAAACTCTCTATTTTTTTCCAGAATGTCCTGTTTATCTGTTGTTGCCTTTCCTGTTGTTTCTCCCTTAACTTGTGTATATATATATATATATTTACTTTTGTGAGTTGTCTTTTCATTATCTTTAAACCCTTGTTCTCTTCTACTGTTTAAGTAATTACATTAGTATTATATGTTCTTAGATCTTTCCTAATTCTGTGGAAATTCTTTTATTTATTTTTATATATTCTTCTTTGTTTCCCTTTTATTTTTCTTTTTGCTTTTGGACATTTGGTATCATTTTTCTTCCAAAATTCAAATTGTACAGAACAGCACCAACTGACGCCTATCTACAAATCATAACATTAGAATTAAAACATGCAATTAAGAACTCTAAAAGTTGTAGAGCGGCAAATCTGGACAAAATTCCAGTAGAGCTTATAAAAAAATTACAGTTAATGAAGTATTAAGATGCACTAGAGCATTAGACAAAACAGAAAACTTCTAAACACAGTAAAATAAGAACAACATCATACCTGGGGTACATACTTAGAAATGATAATAATTATCTCTTAGACGCAATGATGCAAGGAAGAAAAGCTGGGATAAAAGGCTTGAAAAAAAGAGCTCTTGGCTGAGTAGTATTTTGAGGCTGAGTAGAATAGATATTTTTCACGTTATGATTAAGATTATTAAAAGTGATCGCCAACCGTCACTCGAAGACGAAGCGCGAAGAATAATATTAATATTATCTTATTTTTTTTAATTATTGTTTTAACATATGACTTAAATTCATTATCTGATTAATGTTGCCTTTATCACAGTATTTTTTCTAGTATTTACCTCGTTTCCGGACATTAGATTTTAAAATAATAGTAATTCATTAGATTACTTATTTTGTAGAGAGCCAGTCCCGATAAATCATTGCCAGTATTCTTTTGGATTCATGGCGGAGCTTTCGTTGTTGGTAATGGCTCAATATTCTCTTTCAACCCAAAGTTCTTGATTGATTACGATATAATAATAGTAACAATGAACTATCGACTAGGTCCATTTGGTAAGCATACATAAAGCTCATTATTAAAATATACAAAACAATAACGTTCAAAAAGTGGATGTTAAACCAAAGTCGATAATTTCCTTCCAGGATTTTTAACAACACTTGACGAAAATATACCCGGCAATTTAGGACTCAAGGACCAACTTTTGGCCCTTAAATGGACGTATGATCATATTATTCGATTTGGAGGAGATCCCAAGAAAATAACAGTGGGTGGAGAAAGCGCTGGAAGTATGTCTGCCGGATTCCATTTGCTCAGTAAAGCAGCTAGAGGTATGTAATTTATTACAAAAAAATATTTTACAAAAAAACTTCTTAGAATGTGTCGTAAATTTATAAATCATTTTCAGTTTGTAGTACAGTCGTTTTACTGGTGATCTGTTTTATATTTTATTTTTTTGATTTTAAGACTTTAATAAAAACATTTAATTATGTAGTTCTCTCTATTTTAGGCCTAATTACTGGCATTATTCAACAAAGTGGGTCATCACTATCTAGCGTCTTTTATCCAACAAACGACAGAGAACTGGCATTTGAATTTGGAAAATCGTTGAATAATTCATTTACATCAACCAAATCAAGTGATTTGTTAGAATTATTACAACAAGCATCGTATTCAGATTTAATGACTCTAAATAATAAGGTAGATATTTATTTTTATTTACTATACCTACCAAATAGTGTTTTTTTTTATTTTACAAAATAGTCGCATCAACCTCTGAGGTTATTAGCGACATATATATACATATATAGATAATATAATTTATTTACAAATGTTAGATTTTGTTACAATTTTCTCCTAAGATTTCATTTGTTGATCCGATGATGTGGTTGTTCTTTCTCTGCAACTGGTATCTTAGGCACTCTACAAGTACATGCTTAACACTTAGTGGGATATTACAGTTTTCACCATGATACTATGATTAAGAAGATAAGATATTGCGCATAAGTCGTGACGTAATTGGAGAGTTGCACGTTCGTAATGTCAGTTTTTTGTATGTGCCAATAAATAATCTTTAATAAATAGTTTGGAGATATCCTTTTGTGTACGATTATTGTAATTATTAAACCTTTATTTAATATTATTATTTTGCTAATTGAATAATTTCGTCACAGAATGCATAAAAATCCCATTTAACTTTTACAATAATTTAAATTCTATTCTCCAATGACGGTATGCGCGAACATGACCGATTTTGTGCTACGGGAAGATCCTATCTTGGTAGTCATAGTATCATGGTTTTCACATAAAGTGGGATTAGTGTGACCAATTATGTGTCCGTGGGTAAGATATGTCCTAGACGAAGACGAGTAACAATGATTGGCGAGTTCTGTTGGGAATTTGAGATTTCCACGGTTTTACAAACGTTTTCACTTCGCGAAGTTTTGAAGTTGAACTGCCCCACTGGTTTTGCCACAGATTTTCGACTTTCATTTTAATAAATGATTTGAAATCGTTAAGAACTACATCTCTCACTTCACTCGCGGTTTCACTGTTCCTGAACAAATAGGAATTGTACAATAAGAGCATTGGATATATTACTGGAGATAAAATGAACGAGAGCTTGATAGATGGCCAGTATGTATATGGATTAAGGATGGTAGTTTATACTCAAGTGTAATATTTGGAGTAATGACAGCTGCCCCAACTCTAGTAGATGTTTTAGAAGCGTCTGTGTATATATGATAAGATTTAGAAAATTTTGTTAGTTTGTCGATGAAAGTATTTTTTATTAAGGAGTGTGTAGTATCGTTCTTTCTGAAGATATTTAACGATGTATCGGATTGAAGAATGCTTAATGTCCAAGGAGGAGGAATTTCAATGAAGTTGGAATGGGTATTTGGTATCGGAATTTGTAAAGTTCTAAGTCCTAACTCTTTCGTAGAATGGCGGTTTCATGTTCCTATTTTCAGTATATAGATTTTTAAAACGATCAGTAAATATGTTACTTATAGATGGATTGTTTGGATTAGAATTAGCAGAAAATGAGTATGTGAGAGATAAGTGCATTCTTCTCTATTTAAGTGATGGCTCTCTAGTTTCTGCTTGTAAACTTTCTGTTGGGCTGGTCCGAAATGCTCCTGTAGCTATTCTTAATGCCGTATTTTGAATTACGTCAAGGTGGTGTAGTAAGAATTCTTTAGCAGATGCATATACTATGGAACCGTAATCTATTTTAGATCTAACTAGGGTTTTATACACATGGATTAAGCAGTTATAGTCAGCTCCATAGTTTTTATTAGAAAGAGTTGTCATGAGCTTAATTCCATTTTGGCATGTTTTTTTATTTGTAGAATGTGTTTTTTCATGTGAGTCTCGTATCAAAAATCATCCCTAAGAACCTAATGTCATCGGCATAATTCAGGATTTGGTTACATAATTTTAGTTGCGGTTTAATCGTATCACGTTTCTTTGAAAATAACAAACACTTTGATTTGCTGAGTGAATGAGGTTTGTAAGTGACGCTGTACTGATGAGATGTTTTTTCCTGAAGATACTAATACCAGATCATCCGCATATAATCTGCCACGAACTAAGCTGGAGTTTGATGCTACAATATTATTCATGGCAATTAAAAATAATGTTGTGCTTATTACAGACCCCTGAGGGTTGCCATTAGCTTGAAGTCTTGTTGAAGATGTGCAGTGGTTGACTCTTATTTGAAAATTGCGTTGTTTAAGGAAATTTGAAATGAAATTAATATTCCAAGTGTCTATGAATACTGCAATAGTTTCCTGCTTGTTCGCTAAAGATTCAAGAATATCAGATTCTAAATTAATGAGGTTATCAGTAGTTGTTCGATTTTGTCGAAATCCACTTTGCTCGTTAACCAGGAGGTGATTTTCTTCTAATATCCATAGCAATCTTTTATTACCTATTTTTCCATGACTTTGCACATTACATTGGTGAGAGAGATGGGTCTATATAAGGAAATTTTAGTTCGTGCATTGTTAGGTTTGAGAATAGGTATAATTATTGAATCACTCCAGAAAGTTGGAAAGACATTATTTAACCATATTCGATTGGAAATTTTTAGAAGAGTACACTTAGCATTGTCTGGCAGTTTCTCCAAGAATACTAAAGGTATATTATCGGTTCCAGGAGAAGAGTTTTTGTAGTATTAGGGCAAAGTTAAGTTCATCTAAGGTTAAAGGAATATTGAAGGAACCATTATCTCTATCTTTACAATCGAGCTGTTGTTTTTCTGTGATGATTTTGTGTTGCATAAACTCTTCGGAACAGTTGCTATTGCTGAAATTTTTTTCGAAGTGTATAGCAAAAGTATCAGCTATTTCGTTAGGTTTTGTTATTACATTAGTATTATGAGTAATAAAAGGCACTTGGTAAAATTTGTTTTTTCCTGATATTTAACGAATATTGGACCAGACTGTACATAAAGGTGTTGTACCGTTTATATTTGAGACAAATTTCCTCCAGTACCAACTAGTGTTGAATCTGTATTTTTAGCGTAATCTGCGAGTTGATAAAACGGTTTATCTATAAAGGGGCTTAGCAATGCTTCCAAAATCTTTAATAAATTTTTGGTGATATGAACATAGTCTAAGAAAACTTCTAATTTCTTTTTTCTTTTCTAGTTTAGGCCAGTCTTTAATAATTTAAATCTTCTCTGGATCAGTTTTAATTCCTCTTACTGAAGCGATATGTCCCAAATAATATGGCCCTCTTCTTCTTTTTGTTTACCCTTTTCTTTTAGCTCTTCCTCTTCTTTTCTACGCTTCTCCTTTAGTTCTTCCTCTTCTTGTCTACACTTCTCATTTTTAAAAACTATGCGAAGGGTCCGGGCGTTTCTTTGTCAAAATCACTAGATTTTGTATTGACCATTAACAATATTACTAAATATTTCTTTGATTCCACAGCTGTTACCAATATTACATTCTTTTAAATCAACTTTATTCGAAACACCAACAATATTACATATTAATAATAATAACTCAATTACAACTACTGTTCTAAACTGTCAAAATCATCTTTTTATATATTCACAAAGAAACTAAGTTCCTGTAGCTGGCTGTATACCATGTATCACAAAAAATTTATTTAAAAATCCTTTATAAAAAGTATATAATTAAAACAACCAATCAGGCTACATCACAAAATGTTTTCGGAATCTATATTCCATCGTCAGTGTGTCTAAGTGTACATGTTTTGAGCCACTAAACATTTGAGGAAAAACTCGTTAAATGTTTTAAATTTGAATTTAAGTTACATTTATTATTCAATCTTCGCTTATCCACTGCTGGACATAGATCTCCCTCATAATTTTCGATCTATTTCGATCCTGTGCCTCTTGCATCCAATTCCTATGACAACGTTTTAGATCGTCAGTCCAACGTGTTGGTGGACGACCTCTGCTTCGGTAGGCATCATCTCTTGGTCTACATTCCAGTATCCGCTTTGTCCATCTATTATCTGTTATTCGAGCCACGTGACCTGCCCAGTTCCATTTCAGTGTTGCTACTCTCTTTACTGCATCAGCCACTCCTGTTCTTTGTCGTAGCTGGCGATTTGGGATCTTGTCTCGTAGTGAAACGCCCAACATAGCACGCTCCATCACCCTTTGACACACACGGATCTTTTGAACTGTTCTCCTTGTCATGGTCAATGTTTCCGCACCGTAAGTTAACACTGGCAAAACACACTGATTAAACGTTTTTCTTTTAAGGCATATTGGTATATCAGACGATTTGAAAATATGGTTCAGCTTGCCGAAGGCTGCCCAAGTCAGTCTTATACGACGGAGAAGCTCAACGGTTTGGTTATCTTTTCCTATGCGAATCTCATGACCTAGGTATTTATAGGCCATTACCTGGTCTATGGATCTTGTTCCTACGCATATATCTTCGCTGACTACAAGATTTGTCATCATCTGGGTTTTAGATATATTTATTTTCAATCCCCCTTCTAGCGAGGAAAGGTAGAGCTTATTAAAAAGTTCTTTGGCCTCATCTATCCTATCAGCTATTAGTACAATATCATCTGGCTAAGCTTTTCTCCGTTTATGTTTATGTCCTTGTCGGTCAGTTTTGCCCTTTTACATATATATATTTATATATATATATATATATATATATATATATATATATATATATATATTCCAAAAGCGTAGTTTCAACAGTTTCGGCGATATGGTGTCCCCCTGGCGTACTCCACGTTGTATCGGGAATTTCTGGGTTTGACAATCACCCACTCGATATACTTTAAGACTAGTTTGGATACACACGACTTAGAGAATATCAGCATTAATGAAATGAACAATAATATTACTCAAATATTGAAAGAAGCTGAAAAGAAATACTGTCCTCGTTCTGAAAACAAAAACAAAAAATTAAGCCACAAAACACAAAACATCTTCTAGAGGAAAGAAGAAAACTTAGGAAAAATCAGGATCATAACCAAAATGAACTTAGAATTTTGAATAAGAAAATTAAAAAGAAAGTTAGAAAAGATCTGAGACGATACAATACGATGTAAATAACTAGAGTAATAGAAGAAAACAAAAGATTGAAAGTACTCAGACATAGCATGTCCATTGGAAGAAAAAACGTCCACAAATTAAGAAATGAACAGGGACAAATCATTAAAGATAGATCTCAAACTATGAACACGATAGAGAGTTTTTATAGACCACTATACAAAGAACAGCAATGTAACCAGAGTGGATCATTGCCAAAGATAATCAATCAGAGATCTGAAATTTTACCGGACGTAACACCCAATGAAGTTCGAAGGTCAGTGCAAGAAATGAAAAACAATAAGTCCCCCGGAGGCGATGAAATAGTGGCAGATGCCTTGAAAGTGGCTGGAAAAAGATTATGACAGGTCCTTGCCAAACTATTCACTAGATGTTTGCAGGAAGCAATAACACCAACCCAGTGGTATAACGCAGAAATTATCATACTTAATAAAAAAGGTATGCTACCGACCTCAGGAATTACAGGCTCATAAGTCTACTTTCACATATTTATAAACTATTTACAAAAATAATTACGAAACGACTAGAAAATAAATTGGAATTTTATCAGCCCATAGAACAGGCGGGTTTTAGAAAAGGCTATGGAACAAACGATCACCTACTGGTAATAAAAAATCTTATAGAAAAATGCACTAAATATAATAAACCACTAGCTTTAATATTTGTCGACTATGAAAAGGCATTCGACACCGAAAATCAACAAAAAATGTTGGAAGCCTTGACAGAATGCCGAATTGACTATCGGTATATAAATATAATTAAACATATATACCAAAACGCAGCAGCCAGTGTTAGATCAATAATTCATCATCATCATATAACGGGGGTCCTACGGCGATTGCCGCTTCCCGCATTTCAGCCTCCATCTTTTCCTATCTCTCCAATCTCCCTCTTCTAAGCCTCTAGATTGCATTGTTTTTGTAATTTCTCTTCTCCAGGAATTTGGTGGTCTTCCCCTTTTCCTTCTTTCTGGCGGAACATACATTAAGGCTTTCTTTGGCCACCGCTCCTCCTCCATTCTCATCACGTGACCATACCATTGTAATTGCCTTCCTTGTATTCTATCTGAAAGAGTATCTCTAATTCCTGCACGGTTTCGTATTTCCTCATTCCTGATTCTTTCCATTCTCGATACTCGACATGACCTTCTAAGATCAATACGTCAATACGATCAATAAGATCAATAATTAAGTTACATTATTGGATCTTATATGCTATGATGTTTAAGTTACAATTGGAATTGATATCATGGCAACGTAAGACTCCACACAAAGTTGCTGATCCTGAGACAAAGTGTCTACGAGGACTTGATAGCAACTGATTGAAATGACAATGTTCTATTCAATAAACTATGGAGAAAGTTACACATAAACTTTACACATAATCACAACTTAAACCATAAAAAACTTACAAGTATGAGTTTAGCTATGATAGTTTTTTTAAAAACGTTTTGTTTTGTCATTTGACAGGTGTGCCAACTTTGGAAAGCTCAATTTTTTTCAAACTAAAAACATGAAAAACCAACCATGTAACTTTATTTTTTAATCAACAGCTTCTTGATATGTATGTGAATTAGCTGTTTTGGAGTCTGAAATAATCATATTTTTGGGCAATGTTATAGCTTGTCCGACTATACCCATAAAAACTTATGAGCATTAAAATAATTTTTCATATTAACAATTTATTTGGTAATAGTTTACTTCTGGAAGAGGAGTAGGATTTATGGATGCCTTGACATTTAAACCTGTTATCGAGAATGACAACGATGACGCTTTTATTACCGAACCCATGCATGATGATGTATTGGAAGGTCATTTTAATTTAGTTCCTATTCTTATCGGTTTCAATTCTGAAGAATCTCTAATGTTCTTAGAAGGTAAGTAACATTTACGGTACTTTTATATTTTAACGTATTATTTAATGAAGATTAACATCTTCATTAAATATTTTCGAAAAGTCGAATTTGGATACCTTAACTACTGGTTCTTTACTTTGCACATGCAAATCAAAAAGTTTTCAAATATTTAAATCAGGTGACAGATACTCTCGATTAGGATATTTGTCGAGGCTATAGTTGGATGTATGCAAATTTGTTAATGAAATCTTTTATATTTTGAATATCCGTTTCCCTTGTCTTATTATTAGGAGGGTGCTTGCCCCTTTTATGCAATGGCGGAGTGATTAATTTGCCACCTCTTGATTTGTTTATGAAAGCTCTGGTGAGTTGTTCATCTGAAACTTGTAAAGCTTTTATGAAAAATGATTTGCAAACAGTTACCATATCACCTGATTCTTTCGGTAATGTATGAATTGGTGTCTTTGAACGTTTATTATGATTTTGAGCTGTTGTATATCGTCATTTATTAACATTTGCTTGTATATTAATGTGAGCAGTCTGTAAATTAAAATCAGATAAGTTGTAGAAACTTTAAAAATTATTTTTTTTTTCTTCAAGAGATAACAACAAATGACGCTTTCGTGGACAGCTACAAAAATGAAAAATCTACCATAAGAATTAAAATATGATTTTCCTGAATTTCTTTTCAACTTAGACTTAGATATTTTCCAAACTGACCTACTTGATTCAAATCCATCTTCTGCGGAGCTTTTCCTAGTTGTAGAAGACTCATCATCAGATGGTGGTGGAAGTTAGAGCCAGAATCTGTTTCAAATGCGCTGGGTTCACGAGTACGGGATGTATCCGACAACGGCATTTCCTAACTATAACACAAATATTCTCTATTAATTAATTCAAGCAATCAATTGTCTTGAAGTTAAAGATTAGCCTATACTTTTTGCAACATCGTTTAGAAAACAAGCCTGCTTTCTTTATTTTAAGGTTATAATCTTAAAAAATGTAGAATCCTAATTTAAATTTTGAGCCGAGATATTTACAATCACTATAAATATAAAATAGAATAATTTACTCACCGTTACACAAGATTGCACAAACATAAACCATATAAAAGACTGATAGTACTGTAAAAAACGAATGAACGCTAGACAAGAGTGACACAAACACACAAGACAAGAGTGAGAATGTGTAAAATATCATACTGCGCACTGGCCCAACTGTCACTTGGGCCCCATTTCCATAACTAAATCATATGAAATGTTTACGTAGCCCAAGGACACTAAACACAGATAGGATTGCCAATTTTTTTGTTGTACTAGCGATTTAACGGCCTTATAAGACTATTTAATTGTTGTTTCTATATCAATTGACTTGTATAAACAAAATGGGTGGTAATAGATGTGTCATATATGGTTGTGACAATATTTTATAGAGTTTAAAAACCAAGAATATGCCTGTTATTTTTCAGTTTTCCAAAAGGAAAGGATTTAGTCTCGAAAACTATAAGAGCTGAATGGGTTAACCGATGCAGAAGAGCTGATAATTTTAATCCTGATTCTCAGAGTAGAATTTGCTCTGTTCATTTTACAAACAATGACTATGAAAGAGATCTTCAAAATGAATTATTAGGTAAAATAAAAAAGCAATAAAATGCCTATAAAAATTTTTTAACGTAACTTATTTTAGGTTTACCTACTAAACGCCTTTTAAAGAAAACTGCAGTTCCAATACTTTGTTATATAAACATACCTTTGACACACCTTCTGTCTCTACTCGTGAAGGTAGATTAGATGTTAGAAACAGAAAGCAACTTGTAGCAGAAATTACAAAGGTTGATTCAAATATTTTAAATATTGCATCTAATTAACATGAACATACTATTACTGAATCTGAAATAATTTTTGAACAAGCTGGTGACAATATAGATTTAAATTCTGAAGTAGATTTTTAAGCAAAATACAACGAATTATTAAACAAGTATGAAAAATTAATAGCTGATCATTCCAATTTGAAGAAAAAGGGTCAAATGAAAATAAAAAGTTTAACAAGTCAGTTGAGATATTCTAAAGCAAAAAATATGAATGTTCAGAAAAAATCAAAAAAATCTGAAATTTTTGCTGAAATTTTGTTAAATAAAGTGTTAACCACAAACCAAATTGCACTTTTTTCTGAGTGTGGATCAATATATTAGTCCAAAAGTATTCCAAAAAAACGGGTGTGGCACTCCAGTGGGACTGCTGGTAGAAGTTATACTTCTATACACGCGTTCACCGTTAAAAATTTATATAGGAGTCAATCTGCACAATCATTACATATGTAATGCTATAGGTAAGAGAGAGCAGAAAGAGAAAAAGAATTAGTTATATAGGTATATGGTGCATCGTTTGCTGTATATAAACATTTGACCTGTAATAGGAGTATAGTAAATGAAGGATTGTATCAATATTTTAATGAAAATATATATTTGTATTCTTATATATGTATAAAAGGAGTTGAATGCAAAAAAAACTTTTACACATACTCTGCAGTAAAATTCATTGTTTATTTTATTATTAATATAAAAATTACAATACAATAAATACACTGCAACATATTTCAATATAATAATACAATATAAATTAAAATGTAATATTCATAAGTATTTAAAACTGCCAATATACATAACTTACTTTACGAAGATAAAAATAAAAAACCAACAACTCAGATTATGTTGTAAATTTTCATTTTATTTTAAAATTTATGTTTTTTGCGTATATTACATATATGTAATAAGATTAACGTGAGGTTTTTAAATATTTCAAAAATAAAAAAGAAAATTCATAATTGGGATTCGAACTTACAACACAACACGTAAAGGATTTGCCAATTAGACATGACACTAATGGATTTCAAAATTGACAGTTCTCGGTAAAACAGTGATTATTTTGAAATACAAAAGCCTAAAATAATTATAAACCTTTAATTTTAAATAATACAAAACATATCACATAAATAATAATATTATATATAATATAGGTATATAATATTAAATACAAAAGGAACATTTTTATTCTCGAGAGAGGAAGAGAGAGAAAATATATCTTCTGTGTCTCTCTTACTCATTATCTTACATATGTAATGGTTTCACAGATTCACTCTCATGCAAATTTCCAACGCCGACCGTGCGTATAGAAGTATAACTTCAAAAACCAATCTTAAAATTCCTCAAGAAAAAATAGAAGAACCTGATGTATCTAACAATAGTAGTTCTTTCTCTTTCCAAGAATCATCTTCTAATCAGTCTACCACCTCATATTGTGTTGTCAGTGATTTGTAGGAAACTACAGAAGATACCTTAGAATACATCGCTGGGTATTTAGCAAAAAATTTAAAGATAGTTTACCTGATTTAGGTAATTTCACATATAAAGTTAGTGAACTAGTCAGGAACTGTCTCCACGAACACAACCTATAGTTTACCATCATGGGTGCAGCAACTCTCTTATGGAGGTCTTATCAAGCCTACAGATGAGTGGTTCATAAAAATAAAATTTGGAATAAATATTATTAAAAATATATTGATCCTATAGGAAAAATAATGGAGTTGTTGGAGACATTTCAAAAAGGATTTTAAAAAAAGAAAAAGTGTTGCCATATGCGCTTACTAAAAACTTTTGTAAACTTAGAACATAAATTAGAATAAATTATAGAAATTTAAAATTCAAGGAAGCTGAAAATTTGAAGCAAAAAACTTATCCGTGTTGGATTCAACTAGGTCAAAAATTAGAAAATTAAATAAAATAGTTCAGTAGGGAATGTTTCTAAAGTTTTCTAGTATTGTATACTGTTTAGTTTTACCTATGTATGTCTATGAAATAAATGGTTCAGTATTGAATAGTTTTATTTATCATCAAATGTTTTTGGATATCAATTTGTGCTCTGACTACGTAAGTAAAACACGGATTTATAGATTTTATTTACCAGAAATATTTATTTTGAGAGTAAACTGACATTTATTAATTTAATTATAACACTAGCAAATGCATTCATTTCAAAAATAAATTTTATTTGCCATGTAAAAGACATCATTAAGAATTTATAAGTCTGAATGTCTTAGGTACTGTTAAAAATCTGATTATCTGCCATCTATTTACAAAAACCAAACGTAAATTTTTCGTTTTAAACTTTTTAATCTCAAATTAAGCTCATCTTCCGTAAAAGTTAATAGTAACAATAAGGTCGATAATGGCTTGTCATCCCCACACCTACGTCACAGCCGCGTATTGCAGTGGCAGACAAATTTGGGCGATGGAACTATCCTATGTAGTCAACCGTTCTTGTACGTAGCCTAACTGTACAACTCGCGCCATCTCTTAGTATGATAAAATGCCACCTATTGTACTACCTATCTGAATTATATAAAAAAATAATTTGGGCCACTCTGCTCCTAAACGACTCAATTATGCTAGGCAAAGAGATGGCTCTACGTTTGAAGAAATGCTTTATACAGCACCGCTAACTAATCTGTAGCAGTCTTCCACTCGACGCACTGGAAAATTGAAGACAAAATGGACTGACAAGGTAGCATAATTGGAAATGTAAAAAAAAACACTAACAAAACAGTTGTTACCTAATACTTTGTTCTTTTCATCGGTATCTTCGTTGTGGCAAAAAATTCACACTATTTCCTCCCAAGTGTTTTTGAAATAATTTTATTATTGAATGGTACCCTCTTTAATGACAGAGTAGAGATTACACAGGGAACGGTACTAGGCTCGAGCTTCAGTCTGGTAGAGGTCTCTTGGTCGGGGCTCTTATAACAGCTCAAATACAAAGAATCAGTTGCAGTTACATTGGGACTTCTCAAGCAACGTCGATGATTAGGGTAAGGTAACGAATTACGGTGGCTTCACTCCGCAATCTCTCAAATTGATGTAGGCACAGGTAACAGATCAGTCAATTCTCACACTAGACTGGACTGAACTGGATGGATACAGGAAGAAAGAAAAGAGATGCAGAAGAACAAGGAAAAATAGTAGACAAGAACGGCAAACAGAAGTGACCTTGTATCCTCGAATTGCCAGACGTCTGTATAACAAAAGAGAAAATATTTAATGTAGGAAGCACTGCATAAAGATATATGGATAATGGTGAATTGAAAATACACTTACCGCCGTTTGGTGAAGACAAATCGCTTGCCACAGCAAACAACTCGGAAATAAACTCGATTTCTGATACTTAGACAAACTAAGGATAAAAAGAGTAGGAGTATGGGCCGAAGAGTGCCACGCGAAAATAATACTTAATTGACAAGGCTAGTGTGGTCGTATTTTTAACCTTACTACTTTCTCTTGACAGGAAAGATTATTTCATAGAAAACCAACCTCTCCGCTTTTCTTAGAAAATAAGCTGGATGTTTGGACAATAGGAACTGACTTCTTTATTAAGAGGAAGGGCTTTTATTTAATAAATAAAGGATAAAAAGAACGAGAAACGTATGGCGAACTATTTCGTTGTTGAGAAAAAGGCATGACAAATCGCTCTTTGCTTATGGGTTATTTTTAAGGTTTCTAGCAAAATATATATACATAGGTGGTGTGAAAGTAATTTTCTAAGGGCAATAATTTAAGAAAATTTTAAACATGCTTCAGTATTCACTATTACTCATGCCCCAAATGACTGATCTTTTTTGAATTTCATTAAGTTTAATATAAAAAGTTGACAGCCTGATATTTTTCAGGTACTCTTAGCATCTTCTACCCAGGTACTCTTAGCATCCTCTTCAGGTACTACTTTTAGGTACCCTTCAGGTACTACTTTCAGGTACTCTTAGCATCCTCTTCTAGTATTTGTCTGGCTACTGTCTTGGTCAAGGTTGCTCAAATCACTGTGTATAGATATAAAATATTTATTAGAAATATGTCAAAAATTAGGAAACACTTGATTTCCTATTAAACTTATTAATTAAAACACGTTTCTGTTCTAGTAACTAATAAAACACTCGTTGAAGAAAGGGCCAATTTTCTCGATGAACGTCCAGCAAATATCGTATCACCATTCCTTAATGTAGCCGAAGAAGATAAGGAGAAAGTTGGTACAATTTTAAAAACATTTTATAGTTGTTCGTCTTTTACAGAAGATAGAAATGCACTAATAAAGGTAAGAAAATTCAATATGCATTTTTATAATCTGTTAGGGATCTAGTATAACAAAAATATGGGCATATAAACATTGATTTGTATCTGTTAATTCAGAAGTACTTCAAACTACGCATATATTTTAAAAATATTTGCTTTCTGGGAAGGTATTTTGCAATTGCGATCAAACTCGTAATGTTTTTTTATCTGATTATTTTTACATGCACGAAATGGATTGGCGATTGTTAAGAATAACCAGATAAAAAAGTGCATTGGCTGTTTGGAATTGTAGACATCTTTTCTTACTTCTTAAAATTTTAATATTGAAACCTTAAGTTCCACTTCCTTTCATAATTTAAATTCAAGAATCAAATATTGACAAATAACCTATGATTTGATCATTTTTAGTACACTAGTGATGAAGTTTTTGTTCGATCAACAATACGTCAAGCTGAAGCTGCCTCGCGATATGTACCTGTATACCTCTATGAATTAACATGGTTACCAGATGACAGTACTCTTCTAGGTAGGTTTAGAAAAAACTCATCAACTTTCATTAGCTTTATCTAATTTCATTCCTTCTAAAATATTAGTCGGATACATGAGTGTAGTATAATATTTAAATCCACTACAGTTTATTGTAGAATTAAAATTAATTTAATTTCCCCAACAAAACTTACACGAAGTTATCATGTAACTGTTATTTTTTAAACGATTATTTTATTACTTGATTAATTAACAAAGAACACTGAATTAAGAAATTGATATGTGAAAACAGCGTGAGCTAAATAAATATCATAGCAATATAACAATATTATTATTTTTATTTTGTTTTCGTGGTAAATTAGTTTATCACACACGTATCCACACAACCACGGAACATAATTATCTACTAACGTAATTTTCAGATCCCAACTAAATTTTTGATACGGCAACTACGCATTTGTGACACCCGCGATTAAGTACCTCTCATATCTCTCTTAGAATAAGTCCTTTTCTATTTTCGCGCAGCTCACCCGCCAGGTCTTGCTTGTCGGATTGTACATGTACACAGCAGTTGAAAACTTGCCATATCGGTAGATACAAATATAGCTTATGTCAGACGAGGATGTATTTGGTCCCTGATTTTAAAACAGTCAAGTGCTAGATGCACGTTTATGACGCCTTTAGGAATATTTTAAATAACTGTAATAATTTTTTGTTTATTATTATTATTTTAGGAGTTCCACATGGAACAGAACTATGGTATTTGTGGGACGGAATAAAATATGGTCCAATTAATGAAAACTTTCGAAAACCTGTACTAAAATGGTGGACAAATTTTATTAAATACCAGTAAGTATGAATATTTATTATTGATATTAAAAAAAAAATATTTAAACAAGGTCAACTTAGTCACTACGGAAGTCTGTCAAGTTGAAAAATTGATGAAGTGATAAAGTTAGCCTTCGCACGTGACAAAGTTTCCGAACTATAGGGCCCCGGCGCTAGACAGCTAGGCTGCGGCAGCCAGCATATTATGAGCAGCAAGTTGTAAGTCTGATTGACACGACAAGTGCGGCGACTGTAAAAACATTGGATATAGCTAGTGTGACCAACTCCAATTCAATCGAATTCGGGACAAGGCTAAAAAAAATACATAAAATCCGGGACTTTTCTCTAGACCACGGACTGTAATACCATCATTTTATTGATTATTTAACATTTTTATGTTGACAATGATATTTTTGATGGGATTAAGCCATAACTGGTTATAATAATGCCAGTATAATAAAATTTATAGTTTAGAATAAAACTAAACATTATCACATATGATTGTGTTTATAATATTATTTATTGGATGTAATAATTTGTGATTTATATTTTAATATATTTAATGCTGGACTGAAATTTCCAACTGAAATATCTAAAGTTAATGTTTTGGTGTATTTGTTTTGTTGGCCAGAATGAAAGTGGCATCAAAAATTGCACAGAAATAGCTCTGATGTAAACAGGCTAGGCAAGAGATATGCCATGCAAGACAGACTTGCATAGCATGGGACTTGCATTGGCTAGATGTAAAACTGCTTCTACCTGATCAAGAATGAACAACAACCAAACTTTCGAACATGGTTTCTTAAAAAATCTTTCAATAATTTTGGGCTATTTGAAGTTTCCAGGAAGTACGCCTTTAATCCATCATAAACTCGTAAGATTGACTGCACGCATGTGAACATTTCCAAAAAGCGAGTTTTCCCATTACCAAGAATTTTCTAGTGTTCAACGTTTGCGGTTTCACAAAACTCTTTTAAATATGTGACACGGACAATGAAACGATAAGAATGTGAATAAATTTTCAGTAGTAATATCCCTAGGACATTGATAACAGACGAGATTATTTCATGACAATCGAAAGCTCGTTCCTTGGTACCTGTTACCAAGCAACGAGCTTGAGAAATTTGTCATGAAATTATGAGGCATTCATCAATGTCCGAGGGATATTCGGCGGATAATTTTTCGAAAAAAAAAATCATAATTCAACATAACGAAACATTTATTTATTAAAAGTACAGTTAGTGAAAGTACAATTATTAAAATTTAAGTTAACATTAGATTCGTTGCTGTTTTCTACTATAGAAGATCTATTAACATTTTGAAATTTATTTGGATGAAGTTGTCAAACTCGATCGTGTTGTCATAGGGATTGAAAATTGCACTGAATAAAATTATCAGTCTAATGTTGACATGATTGGGTGAAATTGTTCCACATGACACAAAATGACGAAATTTGAATGGTTGTTAGAACAGTCGAAAAATTATCACCATAATTAATTCCACGTCAAATGCTAACATATTATAGCCACATTGCAAATTGTTGTGAAGAATGTGAGCCGCACAACTGATTCCCATCAAACATTGTTTTGCCTACCTCGGTTTTTACCACCAAAATTAGTATTAGTATTATTGCTGCAGAATAAAACTAACTTTCTTGAGATGGCATACTCTTTAAGAGCGTTCCTCAAGAGCTGCACAATAATATCAGATGTTTCCCCGTCTTCAGCCGTAAAATTCAATATTTTCGTCTTCATGCCTTCTAATGGAACAAAATATTTCATCACAACCGAAAACATCTTTACGTTTCCATGGTTACATGCATCGGTAATTATACTGACGTATATTCCGTTGTTCATTGCACCAACCAATTGATTTTCGATGTACAGACCAAAGACATTTTTAACAATTGCCTCACATTTAGTACGAACTAACTGAAATTTGGTCAATTCAACAGCAATTCTGACATATTTTCGATGAGCAATCAGCTGAGCGAAAGTTTTCATTTTTCTTAATCATATGATAAGCCCGAACACCTTCCCGAGCTGCTGTCTCTAAATCAATATTGCTCGATGTTGCTGTTGCCTTAAAAAATTTAGTAAATTTTTTGCTGCTTGCCGCGGAGCTTAACACCTCTTTGGTGTTTTTAACTTTTGATGTGACTCATTACATCCGACAATTTGGATCCACAAGTATCACATTTTTTTTTATGATCATTTTTTTATTATCATTTTTTTTTTTTTCAAAATGGGAATTCTTCTTGCAATGTTTTATTAAAAGTGCAATAACGTTTTCTCTTTTTTAATTTCTTGTTCTGGTTCCATATTTACAATAGAATGAAATAAAAAATGTAAAGTCAACTAACCAATGCTTTGGACCTTCGTAGATGATCACTAATATATTTGAGGCTTTAAACTGATTAGTGACATAAAATAAATGTTTACATAAAATCATATTGCAACACAGCAGATTTGATCTTGGTTCAAAGCACGTAACGGTTTGGAAATGAATCATTTATTCTTCAAGAATACAGCGCGAATGAAATCAAGGAGTTTGCTTACCTACTTAGAATGGTTGACAAAACCGAAAAAAAAAAACATTTATTAGCAATCATTACATCGTTAAATGCGGCACACCTCGGTCAGTATGATTTATGTGTATACATGAATTGTTATCGTTTTTGAATAATCTTTTCGGAAGAGGATAATTAAAATACAGAAACAAAAAAAAATGCACAGTTTGAGTTTTCCTATAACATAATACCACCATAAAATGCATGCGTTTTGGATGTGGTATTAGTATTCCACTCTTGAAATTTTCGACTTTTTTTCGTCCCAACAATTTAATTTGATGTGAATTCTTGGAAAAATAACGCATTTAAAATTTCAAAATATAATTTTACCAAAAAGTTAAAAATTCGGATGGCCCGGAGGCCATGTCCGGGATGCCGGGACACGCCTTCGTAATTCGGGCCATGTCCCGGATTTTTCGGGCTAGTTGGTTACACTAGATATAGCTTTAGCTGACATGACAGGTGCGCGGAGACTAAAGGTAGTAACATTCTTTTTCCTTAACTGGCTGCAGATGCAGCGGACAAGTTCTAGTGGCTGCCGCAACCAGGGATTCTTGGCTGTCTAGTGCGCTAGCTCCCGTAAGCTGTCGTAGTGTGAGTGGCTGCTACAGCTAGGCCGCCTAGTGGGCGGGGGCCCTAATATGTAGCAAGTAAAAGATAATCAAGAAATTGGATGGCGATCTTATTACCATTTAGAGCTGAATTAGTCATTTAGTAAATTAAATAACTGTAATTGCTTTATAAAATTAAAAAAAAATTAAGTTTTTTGTTGTTTTTTACAATTTTTTTCAAACTTTCGATATAAAATGACATGCTTTTCTACGTTTTAGAAATCCCACCCCAGGGTCGGATGGAGAACTTCAAAATGTAATTTGGCCAGAAGTACAACCCGATGCTGTGAAGTATTTAGATATAAATTCGCAGTTCACAGTGAAAGAAAACCCTAGACATTATTATGATATTAAAAATCTATTGGATCTTTATACACGTCCACCCTATATAACTTATTAGAGTCTAGAATAAAAAATCTTGTTGTTTATTAAAATAAATATGCAAAAAGAATAATTTTTTTATTATGATATATATATATATATATATATATATATATATATATATATATATATATATATATATATATATATATATATATATTTAGCCTTTCCTTTGATTGTTACGTTGTCATCAATCTGTAGATCTTCTATGTCTTTTTTACTTGTAGATAGGTACTCTGTTTTCGCTAAGTTAATATCTAGGCCAGCCTTGGTATATTTTTCTTGTAGTTTCTTCATCATGTAGCTGAAGTCGTCTTGGTTTTGTGCAATCACTACTTGATCGTCTGCAAAGCTTAACGTATATAGGTATTCGTTCCGTACCGGTACTCCCATGCCTTCGCATTTTCTTTTCCATGTAGTTAAGGCTTTCTCTAAGTATATTTTGAATAGGGTTGGAGATGTGGAACAACCCTGCAGGAGCCCTTTTGTTGCGGTGAACTCCTATGATTCTTGTTCCCATTTTAATGGACACTTTATTTTCTTTATACAGAGCTTTTGTAGCTTCTACGAGTTCCGTCTGTATTTCTAAGTTTCGCCTTGGAGTCATACGCCTTTCTCAGGTCCACAAATGCCAAATGTATATCTCTATTTTTTGCTTTTTTTTCCAGTGTGTATATGTGGTCTATGCATGATCTTCCTGCCGTGAAGTCTGCCTGATCCTCCCCGATTTTGCCTTTTATCGCTTGCTCTATCTTTTCTCGCAGTATCTTCCCATATTATCTTTCTATTGATGATATTACGCTTATTCCTTTGTAGTTTTCGCATCGTATTATATCTCCTTTCTTAAATATAGATGTCATGTATGCCTTTATCCATTCCTTTGGGAGCTGTTGTCCATTTATGGCTTTCTGAATTATCCATTG
Organism: Diabrotica undecimpunctata; assembly: GCF_040954645.1. NCBI lineage: Eukaryota > Metazoa > Arthropoda > Insecta > Coleoptera > Chrysomelidae > Diabrotica > Diabrotica undecimpunctata. Next base: position 26,998,534 of record NC_092810.1, read on the forward strand.
TATCATCCAGTGTAATTTGTTTGATCCGTATTTTATAAGCTCAGGTGAGATGCCTTCAGGTCCCGGTGCTTTCTTGTTTTTGATTGCTTTTATGGCCGTTCTCATTTCCCTATCTGTTATTTCTATTTCTTGTTGTGGGAATCTGCTTCGTCTTCGCCTATTTTCTTTTTCAATGAATTGTGTTGTGTTGTGAATGTTAAACTAGTGATGATGATTTGCCAATGGTTTTAGTTTCCACATTTTATCCACGTTATTTGACGGAAAATTATTATCTGCAATGTGTAAATATCATGAAATTGCAAAAAAACGATCCCTTCTCATAGAATTGTCAACAAATTCATTGCGCACATCCCCTTGTGAGTCCCAATAGTTTCTCTTTGAAGGTAGTATATTATATCCAGACAAAATTAGTATGGCTAAGAAAACTTTAATCTCTTCAGGGATCACATTGAAATCTGAATAATTTTTTGAAGCAGCGTACTTATTACTTTCTTCACAAAAAAGTCGCAAAACGTTGTCATCTATAATCAAGCAAAATATAGCATATGAACTTAAAACTATGTTAAGGTGGTACAAAACAAGGGTGGTACTATATCACCTGCTATCCATTTACTCTCTAGATAAACTTTCTTGGTATATTTTTTGATAGATTCTCTATGTTTTCAGCTACTTCATGAACCGAGTCATTTATTTGCTGTTCATCCCCCTCATATTCTAACTGGTCCTGACTCTCAGTATATGAGTTCATCACAACCTCTGCACCTGCACGCAATTGTCTACCGGTTAGGTTATCAACTAGTCCTCCTTCCTCATCGCCAGAGTCCTCGTCAGTTAGTACATTTGGATCTGGAGGCTCTATAAATATTTCATACAAATTTTAATCGTCGTCGTTTTCAACCATAGCTAATGCTTTTTCCAAAGCAATATTACTAAAACAATAAAAATAGGTTTAGTACCACTAAACCACTAAAACGATGAAAATAGATTGATATTATAAGATTCCAAGACAAAAAAAATATTACCTACTGCCCACATTCACGCCTAGCGTTTTCATATCACCACATCCCTAATAAATGTGTAATTGTGAAATACTAAAGTACTATTTCGAAGTGTAAATCATTTTAAGATAAAGTTTAACTTATTTATATAACTAGATAACTAGAAAGAATTAACTTTAATAACACGATACAAATAGACACAGAAATGCTAAAAGTCGATAAAGAAAAATATGCCATCAAATTAAAAACCGCCCAAGCACTGAATCTAGAACAACTCAGAGTTAATAAAATTAACTCAGTTATAACAAAAGAACTATTGAATGCTAGCTCAGAAGTAGCAACCCGCCATAACAACAAAAAATCCAAAATAAGTGCAGAATCGAAGAATATGCTGAAACCACGAAAAGAGCTCCTGTCACTAAACAAAAGAAATACCACAGAATACAAAGAACTTAATCGAGCCATACGAAAACAGATAAAAGACGATATTAAAAAACATGAACAAGAATATGTAGAAAGAGTGATAGAGAAAAATCGAAGTCTGAAATATACCAAACCGAAATTAGGAAAGAAAAATATTATAACTATGAAAAATCAACAAGGCCAACTAGAAACAAGCAAAGCTCAGATATCAAACATAGTTGAAAACTTCTATACTGAGTTATACCGCTCAAGAAACGATCCCCCCGACTCTTCAAAGCAAAATCTGAAAAGACAAATAACAAACGTAAATTCTGAAGTAATGCCCGAAATAAGCGAAGTAGAAATAGAAAATGAAATTAAAGAATTGAAAGAAAATAAAGCACCGGGTAGTGATGGAATTCTGGCAGAAATGTTGAAAGAAGGCGGAGAAGAAGTCATCAGGTACCTAAAAATACTTTTTAATAAATGCCTATTTGAAGGAAACATACCAAAGGAATGGAATACTGCTAACACAATATTAATACACAAAAAAGGGGACAATACAGATCTGAAAAATTATCGTCCAATATCACTACTATCACAACTTTATAAAACATTCACAAAAATAATTACAAATAGATTGACAACAAAGTTCGATGTATATCAACCAGTAGAGCAAGCCGGATTTAGAAAAGGGTTCAGTACATGTGACCATCTTCACACACTAAAGGTCCTAATAGAAAAAGTTAACGAATACAATTTACCAATCTGTTTAGCATTTATAGACTACGAGAAAGCTTTTGACAGCAGAGAATTATGGGCTATTGAGGAAGCACTGGTCAACAGCAGAATAGATTCTAGATATAGGATATTAATACATAATATATATTAACACGCTGAAATGGTAGTCACGATGGATAACGGAATGAAAACGAGGCCAATAAAAATCAACCGAGGAGTAAGACAGGGAGACACCATATCTCCAAAACTATTTACTGCCGCACTTGAAGACATCTTTAAATCACTAAATTGGGAAACTAAGGGACTATCGATAAACGGAAAGTATTTAAACCATCTAAGACATGCAGATGACGTAGTACTAATAGCCGACAGCTGGAAAGAACTGAAGACGATGATCGATGAGCTTCATACGGAATCCATAAAAAAAGGACTGAAAATGAATCTGAGGAAAACTAAGCTAATGTCGAATAAAGATGATCAACCGACAGATAACCATCCAAGGAACAAAAGTGGAACATGAAGAAGAATACATATATCTGGGTCAGAATATTAAGGTAAACAAAGAAAACCAAACTACCGAAATAAGCAGACGAGTAAGAATGAGATGGGCCGCATTTGGAAAACTCTCATACATACTGAAAGACAAAAAGATACCCCAAAACCTTCGAACCAAAGTGTTCGATTCTTGTATCCTTCCCGTTCTCACTTACGGAGCTTAAACCTGGATATTCACAAAAAAGAACATGGACAAGATTCGAAAAACTCAGCGAGCCATGGAACGACAGATGCTTGGTATCTCACTAATAGATCGGCAAACCAACGAAGCAATCCGGAACAAAATAAAAATAAAGGACGCCGCGAAATAAGCAGCTAAATTAAAATGGAAATGGGCTGGACACAACGAACGTCTCGAAGATGGTAGATGGAACAAAGAAGTCGGAAACTGGCGACCGTACGATGCGAAGAGACCAAGAGGAAGACCTCAAATGCGCTGGAGCGACGATATCAAAAGGAAACGCCTAACACACAACAGGGATGAATGGCGAGAAATGGGAGAGGCTTTTATTCGACAATTCGGATAGAAAAAGGGTTATAAAAAAAATTTATATAACATATTACACCACAAACCAAATTTTAAAAAGTTTTTTATATAAATGCAATACTTACACAAATCGGATGTACGTATTTGTCATTTTTTCAACTGCTAACCAGCAAATTCACCACTACAAATAATACTTCTGAAAACAATTCAATGCATCTCGCACTGATTATTATTTTAAACTAAGGCCTAAGTAACGCATTGGCCTTAAGTCGAGGTTAAAATTATCACACTGTTGCCAAAAAATAAAATCTTAAGCCTTGTTATGTGTGATCATATGATCACGCTATTCGCTAATGGGTTAAGTCGTGCTAATTTTCAGGCCAAAATCGTCGCTTTCCCTAGTTAGTTTGTTCTGCTCCATAGATTGACCTTAATACTTTTCTTTCGAAACATCCTAACGTGTTTTCATTACTTTTTGTTAAAGTCTAGGTCTCTGAACCATATGTTGGAACTGGGCGAATTATTGTTTTGTAAAGTTTTATTTTTGTATTTCTCGATATAATTGTGAATTTAATTAGGTGATTGAGCCCAAAATAGCTTCTGTTGGCCGTCCAAATTATGCGGTTTATCTCAGCAGTATTATCTTCAGTGTTAAGGAGCATTCCCAGGTATACAAATCTATTCACTACATCTATGATGTCATTTTCTATAACAAGTGATCGTAGGATTTGTGTTTTCGTGCTTATTTTTATATCCTTCGTTTTGTTGATGTTTATTATTAAGCAAACTTTGTAGCTGATTCTTTTAATGATTAGAGACATACGTATTTCTTTTTCCAAAGCTAGATTGAACAGTACACAGAAGAGAGGATCTCCCTGGCGCAGCCCGGTTTTTGTTTTAAAAGGTTCAGACAGTTTCCACTGAATTCGTACTCTACAGTCAAGTTTTTCAAGAGTTAGTTTTGTTAAATTTACCAACTGATTTGGTATTCCTAGCTCTTTCATTACTTTGAACATTCGTCTTCTATTCACAGAGTCGTAGGCTGCTTTGTAGTCTATAAATATGTGATGAGTATCTATTCCATATTCCAGTGTTTTTTCTAAAAGTTGTTTCAGGATTGTAATCTGATGAATTGTCGATTTACCACCTATGAAACCAGCCTGGTATTTTTTCGCTATCCGTTCTGCATATGGTGCCATACGGTGACATAGTATAGCGGAAAATATTTTATATGCTACATTTAGATGCATAATTCCTCTGTGGTTAGAGCATTTAAAAATATCTCATTTTTTATTTATTGTGCAAAGTATTCCAATATTCCAATCAGTGGGGAGGAATTTCTGTGTCCATATTTCTTTTATAAACTGCTGGAATGCCATGATGGTATCGTGGATACCTCCTTGATATAGTTCAGCTGGGAGATTATCTATTCCGGGTGATTTGTTTTTGGCTAGTTTTTTAACAGCATCTTTAACTTCAAGATGCTGTTAAAAAGATGCCGATTAAAAATCGTTGCTGGTTCCTCTTTCCTCTCGTCTATTCTCCTTATCTCATCTCTTCCGTTTTCCAGGATTTCTTCTTTTTACTCTATATAAAGTGCGTAGTTAAAGTATTCCTGAATTCTCTGACTTCTCGTAATTCTTTCTTCCTGTTGAGGTTTTGTATATATTTAAGTTCCTTTTTTATTTATTTAATATATATTAGCATTATTTAAATGGCTGGATAAATATAGGAAGAAATATTTACTATAAAAGGAAAGAGACAGGGTTGTATACTTTCACCATTAATCACTACTTTTACATTTTTAAATTTTATAATTAGAAAATTACTTTCCATAAAACACGTAATCAGGCAATTAAAACTTACTATTGTTTTTTATATATTTTTTATACAAATTATTAGTATAACATGCTTTTCTACATTTTAGAAACCCCACTCCCGATGTCGATGAAGATCTTCAAAACGTCATTTGGTCAGAAGTAAGACCCGAGGCTGTTAAGTATTTAGAGATTGATTCGCAGTTCACAGTGAAGGAAAATCCCAAAAACTATTATAGTATTAAAAATCTGTTAGATCTATACATACGTCCACCGTATATAACTTATTAAGCCCTAGCATAGAACAGTATTGTCTTTTATGGAAATAAATACATAAAAAACGCACTTTTTGTATTCACTGGTGTTACTTTTAGTTTTCTATAGTCTGGTAAGTATCAAATAAAACTATAAATCACAAATCACGCGTCGTAAGTGGTCAAAAGTAGCCGAAATCATGTGTCTATCATGCATTCTCGAAAATTTTGAATTCGATCATTGGTGGTGAGTAAGAAAATATGTCTCCTTGCTGGTCACTTTACATTATCATAATAGAATATTATATTTCTGCTTATAATAATAAAAATAATACATTAGAGTTTTTATATAATACATATTTAATAATAAGTTTTTATTTACATTAATAATATGTAGACTGGGCAGATTTGAGGAAGTCGTCTATATAGCCAAAGGAGTAAAATATTAAAATTATTATAGTATATTCTTTTTGTTTCAGAACGATATTCAATTATTTATTCTGTCAATAGAAAGAGTGCTAGCAACCGCAGATGCTTGTTTTGTTTGTGTGTGCATATTGTTACAAATACAATATTTCTCGCAATTCATTCTACGTGTTGTGTTTACGGTAGTAAACAGAACGAAACGCAATTATCAAGATTCAAAGTTTATTTTTAAGAAAAATTTAATTCTCTTGAATGTCAAATAACCAAGAAATCTGTTTAATAACGGAATTGATCAATGTCCTCATATTATGTCGAAATGTGTTTACAAAGCAAAATAAAGACACAACAGATGAATCAACAGCTGATTCAGCAGATTGCCGCTACTACATAACGAAGCAAATACTTTTATTTTATAAGCGTTAATAAAAAACTAAAAATTCCGTCAAAGGAAGAAATGGAATACAAAGTAAACGTTGCATGGTATGAAACAAGAATGATAACATAGCTCAACAAAATGAAAAAGTTTGGTGTTTAGGAAATAACGAATTTTAAGTATTTTTTATGCTCTGATTTCAAAAGTGACTTCTTTTTCATAGTAGTTTTTTTTTTTGATTCTATATTATAATTTTAGCTTCGCTCGAAAATATGTATATACACAAAGGCACCTGAAAATCATCAGATGGACTTACACTAAGACGATAGATCATTCTATTGTAGACTTAAGACAACATTCCAATATAATAAACGTTCGCACCTGAAGAGGAGCAAACGCGGGTTATTATCCCTACTGGATCGAAAGTAGGCTAAGGACCAGAATTTTAAACATTTAAAAAAGGAAATACGTTCTAAACATAAACGATACAATGTAGACGGACTTAAAAATACAAACAAAAATAGAGAATACAAACAAGATATAAACATCAAACTAGAAAATAGACTAAAACATGAAAACATAAATGAAGAGTGGAGAAATATCATGAATGAAGCAGCTGAAGAATTACTAGAAGAAGAACAAAAACAAATGACTATTTTGTCGAAGAATATTAGATTATAATACAGAGAAAAAACAGCATAAATGATGCAGCAGGGGTACAGAACCCGACAAGCAGAGGAGGAATATAAATAACTACGCAAGGAAGAGAAGAAAATCCACCGCAAAAGAAGAGAGAGACCATGAACAAAGAACTTTAAGAACTACAAGATCAAAGTAAGCCAATAGAGACGAGAAAATTGTACCAAAAACTGAACAAAAGCAAAAAGGAATTAAAAAACAAAAGAAGTAAAGAGATAAGAAGGGTAATATATTGACAAAACAGCAAGAAAAACTAAGAAGATATGGAATTCCTGAGTGAAACCGAAATGTTTTAGATTGTATTGATATATTAGATGTTCATTTTTAATACTCGATTTAACGTTTTTTATAAAAATATTGCTTTTAACTATATTCTCTTAATATGCCATTCGCTAAATAAAAAATAAATTTTCCGCTACTGATATGACTCTTGGTAAAACTTAAAAATAAGGACAGCTAAATTATATGATAACTTACTATATCTCGCGTATGACTCATTTCATTATTTTTTTGCTGGAGTATAACTATGTGGGAATATCGTTTTCGTGTCTGGCTATAAGAAGTTTAAGGTCACAAAAGCTGTGTTGGGAAGGAAGTACTTAAAATTAAAGTATACGGTCTTGCATTTTTCTCTTTAATCAATTTATTTGCTTAACCGTACTATTCTTTCTAAAGGGGCAACATGAAAGCAAAAAGTGTTAGAACATCCTAAATAATACCTAACCTAACCTAAATAACACAAGAAAAGAATTTAAACCACGACTGATGATATGAAGGGGCAAAAATGTACATATAATTAGTACCAGTGATGCAGTACAAAGCAGATGGGTTAAGCACTTCAAAAAACTACTTGGTACCGCAGTGGAAAATGATGCATCACCCCAAAGACCAAGAAATATTTGTAAAGTACTTATTATTCACTGTACTGGAAGAAAATCAGATTTTCAGTTAAGAAAAGCAATGGGAATAGCAACCTGGAATGTTCGAGGATTATTACAACCAGGCAAACTGCATATACTAGAAAGAGAAGTCGAAAGAGAGGATATAGAAATATGCGGACTTTTGGAGACCCATTGGAAAGGACAAGGTCATTTCCAAACGGCAGATCATGTTGTATACATATCGGGAGCAAATAACACAGAAAGAAATGGTGTTGCAATTATGGTGACTAAAACAGTTTTACAATATGTGTATGATTACCAACCGATAAATGATAGACTTATAAAAATAACCTTACTAGCATCACCAAACAAAATGCACATTCTTCAGATCTATATGCCACCTCAGACGCGTTAGACAATGAAGTGGAAAACGTATACTCCGTTATTGAAGACACAATAAGCATATTCCATCTAAAGAACCACTCATAATTAGTGTTGCCCAAATGCAAGAACAAGACGAGACTTAGACAGTCTTGGTCTTGGTCTTGCGCTAATACACCTGGTCTTGGTCTTGGTCTTGGTATTGCACTCCTGGTCTTGGTCTTGGTTTTGGTCTTGCAGCAAGAGTCTTGCAAGTCTTGCAGTTACCCATTAGTCTATTGCTATTTATTAAACGGTACTTTAGATCTTAGAACAACGTAACACAGTAAGTACATTTAAGGCTTGAATTAACATAGCCATAATAAAGACCAACCAAATTAATAAATGTCTAAACAACTGACATCGGGTGGGGTTTGAAGCCACGATCCAAGCGTACCGTGCCTATGCTCTAACTAACTCAGCTATCTACCATGCCCCACAGAAGTCAATCTGTTTCTTAATAAACGTTTGCATTTACTAAGCTTACATGTGCTAAAACATGGTTAAAACACAAAAAAACAATTTAATGACATAAGCATGCCTGTATTTTAAAGAACATTATCTGCCTAGAAAGAGATTGATGGACATGATCCACATGATGAAAAAATCCACATACATGTATCAAGGGCACAGATTTTTTAGGTGATAAGATAACAAACTATAATCCACTTATTAAAGCAAAATAAATGTTTTTAGAAATCTTATCTCTACTTTTATATAAAAAACTAACTTGAAAAAATAAAAAATAGGCAAAAAAGCAATAACAATCAAAAGAAGTTATTTTAAATTAAGGAGATACCTACTTAATAAATATATTAATTTACCAAAATAAAGTAGTAGGTATATGATATATGTAATTGGTAATAAGGTAATAAGTATATTTTTTTACATGTCCACTTTTACCAGCGGTTATTAAAAAGCTTGTGATATCTCCACCGAATTTTGGTTTTTCAGGAAGAAATATTAGTAATTCCTTTTTGTGAAAAGATATTAGATGCTTCCTTAAATCTGACGTGTTTCTGTTGTTCATTTTCATTTCAACCTTTCTATGTAGGCACAATTTACACAAACCAATTAGGGATGCATGAATTATTTCGAAAAACTCATCAAATTTGCTTTTAGGTCTATTAGATCTATAACTCCAACGCTCACTACTCCGACTAGAATTATTTGAATCTTTGTCCCTCATGTCAAATTGTAAATTTGTCACTCCGGTAACAAAAAGGATTAGATGAAAACAATTATTACATTAAACTCAAAGAAAAGCTCAATTGGGAATGAAGTTAAGTAATGTCGAAAAAGTAACTACGATACTACTATAAGTTTTTAGTTACTTTATGTTCGTTACTATCCAATACCTTAAGTATCTAATAACAAACCGAGAATTATATATCGTTACTTCGTTATTTTAAATACTTCGGTATTTTGTTACGGTAGGCGACATTATCTGTTATTAATTTGTCTCGTTACTTTCGCGCTCTTTCAGCAAATTTTGTTGAACCGAATGATAACTCAGCAGAAACAATATAAGGTCGATTCTCACTATACGTTCCATTTACTTTCCATACCCGTTCCATATACCTCACACTATTTTAACCACAATTCTCAGTAGACGTCGCGTTTACTATATTTTTTATTTTCAAAATCATTTAAGGCATTATTTTGCCTGACAAGTTCTATCAATTTTTCGTCATTCATATTTATCTTAACAACTTAGACTGAGCCGCGATGTAATAATATTCGCACTATCCATACCGTACCCGACACGTCGCAGCTTGTCGCAGAAAAAATACGTGGCCGGTAATCTTGAACGCGAGGCTTCGGGAATGGTAGGTAAACGGAACGGAAAGTGGGCATATCGCTCCTTAAATACAAAAGTCACACATTCCAAAAAATATCAAAACTGATTTTTTTGCATAAAATGCATCTTAACCGATGAAACTTTAATATTTCGCTCAACCAGCCGTCGTTTTATGATCAAAAGCACCCTTAAACCCACATACGTTAGTTTTGTTTTGTACCGTTTCTGTAACTGAGTTCCGTGCAAAACTACCACATCCTCAGTTGCCATCAGACATTCGGCACGAGTGCACGCATTTTTTATGAAAAACTAACACATTCCAAAAAACTGCTAAAAGACAGGTGAAATTATATATTCAAAAGTGCCACATTCAAAAATACATTCGTATTGCAGATCACATACACGTAAGTATCTTATCATTTTTATGTGCAATAGTACAATATTTTAAAATAGGTTAGTTTTTCGTTTATAAATTTGATATTCTCTCCTTTTTTTGTATGCAATACTACCATATTTTGAATTATGTTAGTTTTGCAAAAAATAATTAGAATTATTTTCTTATTTCTTTATTCTAAAGTTACATATTTCGAAATATGGTATCTTTGTATTTGAAAGTGATCTCTAAATAGATTTTATTTTATATATTAAAAAGCAATTTTTAGTTTTACTGTTGATTTATCGGAAAGTTTTTGTAGTTTTTGGAGTAATCTTATGGGTTAAACAAAATAATTTAGAAATCTTAAAACCAATTAAATTTTACTTACCCATATAGATACATTATAACGCCTATTTACGAGAAAGTAAATTGTTTGATACAGGTAGGTACTTATAATTAATTTTTATTTTCAGAATGGCAAGAAGAGCGCAACGTATTTTGGACATGATACCACCAATAAATGACCCTCGAGATGAACAGCAATCTTCTTCAACAATACGACCTAGTGAACTGGATTCAATTGACATTCAGACTGACAATATTATTTATCATGAATATGATGCTTGTGGCATTAGCTCTCTACCGGACAGTCAGTTATCTTTAGATATTCTGAACTCCGTTGAAAATAACGAAGATATTCAAGCAACGCCTCCAAATCACAGAATATTCAATAAACCATCTTTAGTCATTAAAGAAACAGACTCAGACAGTGATTCTTCCTCTGGTGAATTTTCTAGCTCTTCGAGAAGTTCCAGTTCTAGTTCTTCAAGTAGCTCCAGTTCTACAAATAACCTAAAAGATTTCTCATCCGATGATAGTGTCAAAGATCCTACGTATGAAGATCCATTTTCTGAAAACCGCAAAGCCCAGTCAGATTCCGATGAAGAACAACAACCACAAGCACAGTTACCTGGCATTCAAGACTTTCCGCAATCAGCCGTGGATAACCAGAAGTTACTTAATATTAATTCACCATCACCCGGAGTTGACGATCAGCCACCTAGCGTTGACGAGCACCCATCTAGCATCGGTGAGCAGTCTCCTAGTGTTGATGATGAATCGCGCAGTAGGTGTCGTAAAAGAAAAGCAGAACCGCTTTAATGGAAACGAAACCAGAGCAAGCTATTGAAAAACAAAGGTATGTCCTACACTTCTATGTCCAAGTCTAAGAAAGTTTATGATGCCAAAAAAATGGGTCCTGTATGTTTCGATAAATGTAAATTAAAATGTTCTACAGAGTTTACGTTTGAAGAAAGAAAACACATCTTTGAAAGGTTCTGGGAGTGCGGTGATCTGGAAATACAACGACAAATTATTCACGATCACATGACCAAGGTAGAACCAAAATATAGATACGTTCGTGAAGGTAGCAGTCGCAAAAATTACAATCACTCATTTTATCTGACTCGGAATAATAAAAAAACTCGGGTATGTAAAGTATTCTTCATGAATATTCTTGCAATCTCAGACACTATGATCAGAACCGTTGTCAAAAAACAGTCCGAAACTGGTGTGCACCTTAAAGATAACAGGGGAAAACATAACAACCATAAGACACTAGACTCAGAGCTGACCGATGGTGTCAAAGCACACATCAATTCAATACCCCGCATAGAAAGTCATTACTGTAGGTCGCGATCGACTCGGGATTATATTGAGGGCGGGTTAACAGTCGCGGCACTACATCGACATTACGTAGACAAATGTGAATCTGAAAGTAGACCACACGTTTCATATCAAGTATACTACAACATATTTATACATGATTTTAACTTATCTTTTGGCAGCCCAAGAAGGATCAATGCGAAGATTGCATGGCTTACCAAAACGCTGAAGATAAATCGTTAATACAAGAAACTTACGACGAGCACCTGAAGCAAAAGACTCTCGCTAGAGCTGAAAAAGATAGAGATAAAGAGCTTGTGAGTAATACCTTCGTAGTGGCTGTGTACGACCTCCAAGCGGTGATGCCTTGTCCACGGGGTGATGTGTCGAGCTTCTATTATACGTCTAAATTAAATCTACTTAATTTCACAGTAACCGAGCTCGGTACAAAGGACACAACTTGTTTTGTATGGCACGAGGGAGAAGGAGCCCGAGGTATTAATGAAATTGGCTCCTGTGTTCTAATGTATCTTAGAAAATTAAATGACAGTGTCACGGAACCTTGTGATGTCACTTTCTATAGCGATAATTGCTGTGGCCAACAAAAGAACAAATTCATGCTGGCAATGTACCAATACGCAACTCAAGAATTGCCAAACATCAAGAGTATTACTCATAAGTTCCTAATAAAAGGGCACACCCAAAACTAAGGAGACTCTGTTCATTCTGTCATCCAACGTAACATTACGAGAGCATTGAAATCATCTCCAATTTACGTTCCAGACCAGTATATCACTCTGATTAAAACAGCAAAGAAAACTGGAAAGCCTTATACTGTTGAAGAACTGACACATGAGAATTTTTTTGACCTCAAACCTCTGTGTATAGGAGACTACAATATAGATGATGATGGCAATAAATTCAAATGGACCGATATAAAGATTCTGAAGGTGGATAAAGTAAGCAATGGCATATTTTTCTTTAAAAGTTCCTACGAAGAGGAAGAGTTCAGGTCGGTACCTACGTTGAGAATACGCCGCACGAAGTCAACGGCAGTGCCTGATAATAATTTTACTCTAAACCAACTTTACACTGAAAAGCTTACAGTTCCTGAAGCAAAGAAGCAAGTCATTCTAAAGCTAATCCAAAAAAACGTAGTGCCAAGATTTTATGAATATCTCTAAATTAGTGCACAAGTTACTGTTGTTAACTGATTTTTAATGTTTTCGTTAAGTTTTTTTTTATCCTTTACGAGCATTACGCTCAATGTAGTTTTAAGAAAACGTTTTATAAAAATATTTTTGTAAGAACCACATTTATGTGCTTCATACGGTTGTGATTAGTGTAGATCATGGAAATGATTATTTTGAAGGTGTCTTTCTCCTTAGTGCCTTATTTTATAAGACTATAACTGCTAATAATACTATTTTAAGATAAAGTTACCTCTGTTTCTCTTAAAGGTTTTTGCTTAAAAGGTTAAGTTTTTTTTTTAACGTAAATTTATTCCTCTTATCTACTACTATAGGTAATATTACAGACTTAATTGATGATCTCATGATAAAATTAACAATTATTTGTTTTCCCTTAGCAAGTTTAGTATGTAGTAAGTTAGTATGTGCCTTTTTTTTAATAAATTGACATTTTGTAAGGTTGACAACCGAAAATAAAACTCAAATTTTCCTAATTATGGTGGTTTAATTTTTAAAATTTTAATGTTCTCGACGACAAAGTCTATATACAAAACTAACTTATTTGCATTTTTTCGACAGTCCATTCGAGCTATGGTTAAGATTGCTTTATTGATATATAGGCTATTTAATTACGCATCTTTTGATACCAAAAAATTCTACCTAATACACATAGTTTATACAAAAATCATAAAGTAATCCAAATTATTTTTGTAAATGCCTCTCCTGTACAATTTGCTTATTTTGACTTGTGGTGCTTTTGTATTTAAGGAGCGATATACTATATGATTTGTGTTTAATTATATTTTATGTAAATGGAAAGCCACGGATATGGAAAGTAAATGGAACGTATAGTGAGAATCGACCTTTTTATAGTCTTAGGCCGATAAGATTTGTTTATTTAGATTCCTCCTGACTAAATTATAATGGGAAAAAAATTGAATTATTAAGTGGGTGTCCGTAACAATTATATTTTTTATTAGCTAGGGTGACATATTTTAAAAAATATCGATACGATATTACTGTCAGCGTCGCAATGCAAGAAGATTATTTTTATGATTAGAGGGCGGCTATTCTCAAAATATGGACAATTAATTTCAGAGCGAAGAAGTCGTGTGCTGGAAAAGAATGTACAAAATATTTAATTTTGTAATCTCGACCTCTGAGCACGTGTCAAATGTGTTTTTTAATGAATATTTTGATTCGGTATGTATGTTTATGGTATTGTTTGTAATGCGCATTATTTCAGTTTTTCAAATTTTTATTACATTGTTTTTGCGTCTCATTGAGTCTTTAAGCCTATACCCGAACTACTATACTTGCTAAAACCACATTCAGTCCTAACTGCAAGACGCAAGAGTCTCGCAGGCTTAGTTTTGTTCTTGCTTAAATCTTGCACGGTCAGTCTTGGTCTTGGTCTTGCTAAAATTAGGCGGTCTTGGTCTTGGTCTTGGTCTTGCAAAAACGCAAGAACAAGACCAAGACTGCAAGACCAAGACCGATTTTGAGCAACACTACTCATAATCATGGGCGATTTTAACGCTAAGGTAGGAGAAACAAGAAATGATAACATCCAAAATGTAGGAAACTATGGGTTAGGTATTAGAAATAGCCGAGGCGATTTTGCAATCGAAAACAGTTTAGCTATTGTAAACACAATGTTCAAACATCATGCCAGTCGTTTATCGACGTGGACCAGCCCAAATGAAGAATACAAGAACCAAATCGACTACATATTGATTAGAAACAGATGGAAGACATGTTTTACAAACGTAAAAACTAGACCAAGAGCTGAATGTGGATCCGATCATAAATTGTTATGGGCTTGCTTCAAGATGAAGCTAAAAAGAACAATGCCGCACCAAAATCAAAACAGGCTGGAGATTTCAAATCCGAAAACATTTAGAGATGCATTAAAGGAAACTAGTATGTTGAACACACAAGACAACCTAGAAGAAATGTGGAAAGATTTTAGAAATGCCATATGAACCTCTGTAGAAAGAACCAGAACCGAAAAAAAGATCATCAAAAGAAATTACTGACAGACAGAACGCTGCAACTTCTCGAAGAGCGAAGGAGAATCAAATCTCTCATATATCAAAACGACAGCAACAAAAACGAATTAGCAAGGTTAAATAGAGAAATTAAAAGAGCATGTAGGGATGATAAAAATAAACATATAAATAAAGAATACGAAGAACTAGAGAGACATGCAACCCAGTATGAATCCCATGAGCTATATAACAAAGTCCGATATCTATCCAGGGAATTTAAACGAATCACACAAACAATAATGAATCAAAACCAACATATTATAAATGACGAGAGAGGGATTGCGGAAGTATGGAGAAAATATTGTCAAAGTCTATATGCAGTTGATCCCCAGAATGCAAATTACGATGAGTTCACCGCAGAGAGAGAACCAAACATTCTAAAGTCAGAGGTAGAAAAGGCAATCAAAAAGTTAAAAAATAGAAAATCTCCTGGCGCAGACCAGATCACCGCAAAAGTTTTAAAAGAGACTGGAGATGTCGGAGTAAATGTTATGCATATGATTTGCAAAAAGATTTGGGAAACCAGAGAGTGACCCAACGACTGGACAATATCCACTTTCATCCCTATATTTAAAAAAGGAACTCCGCTAGATTGCAGCAACTAAAGAACGGTAACCCTAATATCCCATGCAAGCAAGGTTCTACTTCATGTAATACATGAAAGACTAAAAGCTTTTCTATTGCCTCAGATATCAGAAGAACAAGCAAGATTTGTCCCAGGAAAAGGCACAAGAGAACACATCCTTAATGTCAGATAGCTAATCGAAAAAACTCGCGAATTCAATACTCCTATGCTTATGTGCTTTGTGGATTACAGAAAGGCCTTCGATAAAGTCAAATGGCAGCAGCTATGGTTCATACTAGCGAAAATGGAAACACCCCACCCCTAATTCAACTAATCAGAAGTCTATATGAAAATAATAAGTGCACAGTAAAAATAATGTGTCGCTATGGGAAAAATGAGCGCCCTTACCAGCCTTAGTTTTGTGTATATTGTTATGCTAGAATTTTTCCAAATTGCTACCAGTTTCATCATAGCTGTTCTAGCAATAGTCAACCTTCTACGTATCTCTCTGTCACCTCCTCCGTCATTTGTTATTAGGGACCCCAGGTATATGAAACTATTTACTACTTCAAAGTCCCCAATTTCTTTAATATGGTGAAGATTGTTCCGAGCTCTGTCTACTATCATGATCTTTGTCTTACTCCTATTTAGCTGTAGTCCATATATTTTGCTTTTTTCCTCCAAACGTCTCATTATGTCTTCCATTTTTTCTTGATTTGTCGCGATTATTAAAGTGTCATCTGCATATCTCGAGTTATTGATTTTGATTTTTTGACCTCCTACTGATATTTCGCCCTTCCATCCGTCTAGTACCTTTCGCATAATGTGTTCGCTGTAGATATTAAACAGAGTTGGCGAGATTATGCATCCCTGCCTGACACCTGCCTCTGTTCTGAAATGATTGGAATGGGTGTTGTTTATTTTTACATTGGATGTATACATTAGAATTGTACTAATATCCTTAGATTCTTGAGGGCCTGAAGATTCTGTAAAACTTTATAAACAGCGAAACCGGTAGTCCATTCTCTTTTTTCAACTTTAATAAAACCTATTACGGATTGTGAGTAGAAGACTTATTTCCCTAACCTTCACCATGAAATAACACTTGGAACCTTCTTCAATATTGGAAGTAAGAGACGCAATTATATGCCTCAAAAATAACGCCCAGGAGTGGACTGCGTCGCCGCAGAGCTAATCAAATATGTAGGTAACAACATTCATACATCAAATTCACAGCATAATAGTCAAAGTCTGGGAAAAGAACAAATGCCAGATGAATGAGGCACTGGAAGCATATATTCACTGCACACGAAGGGAGATTATTTGTTGTAATGTAAAAATTATAGGAATGCTCGTATAACTCTTCTGAACACACTATACAAAATATTCTTTAACAGTATGTACAGCCATTTGAGAATGTACGTGGAAGACATCCTTGGTGAATATCAAAGAGCGGTTTAGGCCAGGTAGGTCAATCATTAACCAGATTTTTGTCCTACGTCAAATCTTACAAAAAACCAATGCATTTAATATTGATAAGTTTCAACTGTTTGTGAACTTCAGCGTATAATATCATCCTAAGATGTAAACTATATAAAGCCAGAAATAAACCTTGCGGAAAAGTCCACAGAGGAGGAAAACAACGAAATTCGAGGTAAAGAGTTTGAGGAGGAAAACAACGAAATTCGAGAAAGGCAATCAGCCGAAACAGTTGTAGAGTTAAGATTTTAAAATAAATGTTGCGGAAGTCTTGAAAACAAAGTTTTCAGTGTTTTATTGTTACATAAAATGAATTTCCATCAATTATTCGAGGTGAAGAGTTTGTGGGGAAAGACAAAAGATGTAAGTGAAAGAAAACAACAGGTTCTCGGGTACGCACAGTTCACGTGTACACAATAATATAAATTAAAAACCAGGACCTGTAGAACTTCCCCATGATTGATTTAATTATGTGCTATTTGGGAGTGCTTTATATCCATTGAAATGTTGAATTTTACCTTTTGATTACACAAATATTTATTTTGTCAATAAAAAGGAAAATATTCAGAATCCGCTAAAACTAGATATACTGACATTCATGAAATGGGAGCCTGCGTCTGACTGCTCTACTTAGCAGGACTTAGCAAGGTAGATAGGCTAAATTTGGAAGATCTTTAGGCATCTGATGGAACAGATGTAGATATTTTTTATTTAACTATAACTCTTCACAGATTCAGATTTTTTCGAACTTTACGATTTAACAATATACACACAAGGACTGAAAGATAACAGTTTGTAATTTTTTGAATTGTTTGTCAAGAATTGTAGAAACAATTATACTCCATCTGTGTTCATGACTTTTTATTAAACGTTGTCCTCTGTCCGAAAATGATGCTCATTTAGGCAACATATTATACCCAATAAGCCTTTAAAGTATTAAATAAAGATTTCTATATTGGCTAATTCCAAAACATTTTATGCAATAAATATAAAGGTGTATACTGGGAAGCAACCCGATGGGACTTTATCTATTAGCAATTTACCATACGATGTGGTGAAATGGTTCAAATAAATTGATTGGACAAAATATTGATCCTATCAAAAACACAAATCGTAATGTGACCTTAGGTAAGTGGTTTACTAGTTACAATTTGGTAATAGACTTGAAATATTGTAGCGCAACAATGGTTGGAACTATTCGAAAAAACACAAAATAATTACCTACGTAATTGATAACTGTGAAGAGGCGTGACCTCCTCCATATTCTATATTTCTCCAAAAACAAGCAACTATCGTCTCGTAAATGACGTCTAATGGCGGGTTGTCATGATCCAAGTGTACTTGATTAAAGTCTGCTTGAAAGTTGCGCGCGCCACACTTGGAAACTACTTTGATCATATTACCTGTTCATCCGAGTACACTTGTATCAACAGGTTCTATCCAAGTTAAGTAAGACGCTGGCTAACTTCCTTGGATCCAAGATATTGTAAAATTAAAATAGCGTCGGTGTCGAAAAATCGAAAACGAGAAATAAACACAAAAAGAAAATGGTCTTAAAGGGAGAGTGTTAGATTCATGAAGTTATACGAAGCTAAGGAAGCATGTCAGGATAGAATTAGGGGGCTAGAAGTGCAGAATTTTTCTTTTTTAGTCCTTTTTCCTGGATTTCAAGCTCATGTATCCGCCATCTTTACAATGATTATTTGACATTCAAGTCATTTAAACGTGGCCAAGCATTCTTGGATCGTGTCAACCCGCCTTTAGTCTTATTTTTAAAATGTTATCACCTTAAGGCGTATTGACACGATCCAATAATGCTCGGATTTCAACTTGGACCAAGTGTACTTGTATCAAGTTGGTTGCCACGGTTAAATGACTTTGATGTCAAATAACCATTGTAAATCTAGAGGAAATGATTATGGAAGATGTTCTAGTGGTTGCTTTTATGTTGATACATGAGCTTCAAATTCAGAAAAAAGAATAAAAAAGAAAAAATGCTGCACTTCTAGCCTCCTGATTTTATCCGTGCATTCCATAATGCTTCCTCAGCTTCGTATAACTCCATGAATATAACACTCTCCCTTTCAGACCATTTTTTTTGTGTTTAATGTTTCTCTGTTATGTTGATAATATTGTAGTTAATATTCGATATTTGGGCTCTTTGTTTTAAATACAATAATCTTCTTATGTTTATTACAAGAATTTTCCGAAATAAAAAACATACTCAACTAATTTTTTCTTTTTACTTATATAAAATATATGTTTTATTATTTAACATACACCAAAAACAGCTGACAATAACTGGTGTATCTCGACATTCCCTAGATTTCGGGCTTTCACAGTAACATATACATATTTATCTGTAAAAAAATAATTTTAAAAAAGTCAAATCATGCAATGTAGTTTTCAACTATACATAAAGTAGTTTTTAAATATATTTTTATTTTTAAAACATTTAAATCCATGAAGTGGTCTATTGATTATTTTAATAAAGAATGTTGATTACTTTAATTTGAAGAGGGTTATGATTAGATCACAATTAAAATTTCGTATAAAAGAAACGAGCTGGTGGCGAATTTGCCAAATTGAACAGAATCATGCATTTAAGAGTAATCGTTTTTTGTTCTTTGCTATACTTTTCAAATAAAGGGGTAAGTTTTGTTTTATTTTTATAGAAAAAATTTTAAGCACCTTAATTTAACTATAAAAATATCTGCTTTATAAAGGAATGCGTTATTCACTTCATTTTGCATAATCTTTATCACTATTTCCACACTATTTCTTTCTCTTTGGTAAGTAACGATGTAGTGGCGGCATGTAATTTGTTTGACCATTCATGACCTTTTTTTTCCTGTGCGTGTTATTTTGCTTCGGAAAATGAGTAACCACTCACTCTCCAGGGTCCAAACGTCTACTTGTCCCATGAACAGGAGTGGAGTCATTTCCACCTGGGGTACGTATTCCAAGAGTTTTCGTTTCCACCATGAAGAGAGAATAAAAAACAAGGGAAGGATCAGGTTATCCCGAAGGATAACGGAGTTGAGGTTGTGAGCCCTATAATGTAGATATCGGTCGCCTAGTCATGTTATTAATATCACCCATTCCCCAAGTGGCGCAATATATGGTACTAATAAAACCCCACATGGTAAAAAAATTGTATAAATAATATTAAAAAAATTATTCTATTTAAAAATCATATCTTATTTACCTTCTTTTCTAGGTAATTTCATCCCCTATAACGGGATCACAGTTTGAGGAAGATGACCTAATAGTGGAATTGGATAATTTAGGTAAAATCCGTGGACATATTCTTAAAAGTACCGAAGGAAAAGATTTCTATGCTTTTCAAGATGTTCCCTATGGAGAATCCACAGAAGGAAATAACAGATTTAGAGTAAGTAATAATATTATTGTTATTAAGTACAGATTAACAAACCTAGCAATAGAAATCAGAATAAGTAGGCGCAAAAGAGCTGTTTTTTTTTTAAATTCGCCATTAGGATATCAATAACATCATATAATCCATAGATCTGTCAATAATTGCAAATATAAACCAATGATGTCTCATTAGAACCAATATTTCCACTTACCAGTCTTACCAGTAGGAAGAGATACTTTTCCTTAGTATATTTAAAATCTTTCTCACTTAAAGTTACTGCTTATTAATGCCCCTATTAAATATCTATTAAAGTATTTCTTGGTAAAATGATTTCAGTAATAGAATTAGGGTTCAAGAAAGCTTCAAAAAGAGATGAAATAGGTTATAAGTGGTTGAAATGTTAACTGTTTTTTTATTTAGAGAAATTAAAAGAGGCTTTTTATTAATAAATTACGAAAAAAAGTAGAAGCAATTTGTGGAATAATGTAACCAAAATTTACTCGTTCTTACAAAAGAAAATGCATTTAAAATAATTGTATTATAAAATGAAAATTTATAGTATAATTGTATTATACTCTCTGTGCGCGTCATTTTTTTCGTCTTAAAACGCATTTATAATTATTTTAAACACACTATCTACGCAAGTGTTCGTATTCAACTCTAAGTATCAACTGCCTCTTTGTTTTTATCATTGGTACTTAATAATTAAGAATTTAATTTCCCAAGATAAGTTTAGTTTTTTAATAACGACTTCATTCGTGTAACGTTGGTTTTGTTTAGTCTAGTGTCAGGAGCTTAAAGGAAAATAAAATTGTTAAACAAACTTACATACAATAATAAGATACAATATTTGATATTCTACATATACAGGGTGTTTCAAAAAGGTATGTCATAAATTAAATCACGAATTCCTGGTACAGGACCTTTGAAGTTACAAAATAAAATTTGTTTTTTTACATTATCTCCTAAACTACTTGACATTTAGTAATAAAAATGGACACGTTATTTTATTGTTCTGAAAGAATTTCTTATAAAAAAGAAACAACAAAATCGAAGCGCACAGAAAAATTCTAAGGGGGGTGTGCAGCCTAAATCCCCCCAAACTTTTGAGTACGTTCAAATCAAATAAATTTTGTGGCATCATTAGTTTAACACAATATTTTTAAAATTTTTTTTGACTCATCACTTTTTAAAAAAAAACAGTTTTTTTAAGTTACGGCTCTTTTCATTAACCTTTAAAAAATTACGCGCAACTAAATAAATGGCTTAAATGAATTAACAAGTGTACAAAAAATGTCTATAACCTCTATAAATATAATATTACAATAAATGTTTAACCCCCATTTTCTTCAATATACATACGGTGTCGTTTTAATAAGGAAAACCGAATGCGCTGAAAAATCATTTTTTTTTGACGAAATTGATTTGCAGCTTCCATTATTCTAACCCTCAATTGTTGTTCGTTCTCTATTGTTACAGAATACACTTTCTCTTTCATAAACCCCCAAAAGCAAAAGTCCATGGGGTTAAGACCTGGACTTCTGGGTGGCCAAGAAATAGGTGCATCATGACCCCTTCCAATCCACCGACCAGAATACTGCCTGAAAGGTATTCCCGGACTTCATTACTGTAATGTGGTGGAGCGCCATAGATGCTTGTAGAAACCACATATTTTGCCTTATTGCAATATTCACTTCTTCCAAATACTCTTGTAAATCGTTTGCCAAGAACTGCAAATAATTATCACCATTTAAATTTTTGGGATTACCTATTCGATTGTTATCCACAATTCCTGCCCAAACATTAACTTTGAAAGTCCTTTGGTGATGAGTCGTTTTTTTGGCTTGAGGATTTTCGTCGGCCCAAATATGCTCGTTATGATGGTTTGTTATTCCATTTTTACTGAAGGTAGCCTCGTCGGTAAACAGAATATTTCTAATAAAATTAGATTTTAGTTTTAAGTGATAGAGTTTAAGCAGCTGATCCTTCAAACGCTTCCAAACACTTACGTGAGGAACATTTAGTTGAGCAGCTATTACCCTTGTCCTTGTTCCAGGGACTTCTTCAATGATTTCTAAAATGTTTTCATCAGTTGCATCCATTATTGGACGACCATTATTGCCAGCAACTTGCGGTTGGAATGTACCAGTTTCCCGTAAACGAGGATCAATGGTAAGAAATAATCGTCTATCGGGTGTATTTCGATTGGGGTATTTTACTGTATAACGCCTTGCGGCTGCTGCAGTATTTTCTTGACATTCTCCTACATTCTCTCCTACATTCTCTCTTGACATTTCACCTACGATATTCTCGATAGTTTTTTGAAATCATAATTTAATCTGATCCAACTTTAAATGCATATCTGCCATCTCCTGAAATGTGTAGGCCATTGTAATATCAAAATTTTCAATATTAATATTGTTCACACAATAAATGATATCTTCAAATTATCGACCATTATTGATGGAACTGTTTGTAATTATTGTATCCGTAGAAACTAATTGTAATTTTATGGCCAACTAGGAAAAAACTAGTTTTTCGAAAAAGTGATAAGAGACAAAAAAGTTTTAAAAATAATGTGTTAAACTAGTGATGGCACAAAATTCATTTGATTTGAACGTACTCAACAGTTTGGTGGGATTTAGGGTTGCACACCTACCTTAAAATTTTTCTGTGCGCTTAGATTTTGTTGTTTCTTTTGTATGAAAAATGCTTTCAGAACAAGAAAGTAACGTGTCCATTTTTATTACAAAACGTCAAGTAGTTTAGGATACAATGCAAAAAAACAATTTTTATTTTGTAATTTCAAAGGGTTGTAACGTTTTTTGTGTACACTTTTGTTTTAAGTTGAATTCAATAAATTTATTTTTGTCCCCGGAATGCGTTTTTTAATTTATGACGTATATTTTTGAAACACCCTGTATATTGAAGTCATTAAAATAATTACGAACTGAAATAAAATGGTTCATAAATTCTGTTTTAAATTCTGAGATGATTTGACCTATATAAGATTGTGGACAGTCTGCACTGGTTACTGTCCTTTTACTTAATTTAAGTTTGAAGTTCTGGAACTTTTCGGATGGTCTGCTTATCGGCTCTCTCTAATAATGGACCAATATTTACCATTTATAAATTACCATATGGAGTAAATCATACATCAGAGTTTATTTTTGGAAGATATTATACAATTGCATATTGTATTTCACATGACGTCATAATAACTAAAATATAAAGGAATTTTCGATATTGACGATATGATAATAATCTTTTAATATAATGTACAATGTATTACAACGTAATATGTTCAATTGATATATTTTAGATCTTAATTGATAATACTTGACACCTACTTGAAGAAATTTACATATAATACAATTTAAATATATATATATATATATATATATATATATATATATATAATAAATATATAAATATATATATATATATATATATATATATATATATATATATATATATATATATATATATATATAATAATTTAAATATATATAACTTTTTTTTTATTAAAAAAAGATGTTACAGTATGGAGTACTGTAAGTAGACTATCGCGAAGTTTCATACTATGTTTTCTGTTTTTTTTAATTTAAATATTAATTTTAAAATTAAATAAAGTAATTTTATTATTTATTTATTTATATTTTAAACAAAATACCAAATAAAATTCAATAAATTATTGTTTCTCAACGCCAGCTGCTAAAGTTTTATCAAAGTGCTGAATATTTCGTCTGCATTGTTGCCAAGCATACGTTGTTTACTTTTACCAGACCCGTAAAAGTCAGACTAAATATTAAATTAATAATAAAATATAAATAAATATCATTTGATAGTAAATTTAATTATTATATAAACTAAACAACATGTTTTAAATTAAAATTTGAGTATGCCTAGTTTGGAATAAATTTATTAACAACTAACGGTAAAAAATAAATACAACGCCAGTATACAGCACGTTAAGTTTTAATTAAATTAGATATAAATGGCAACACTGCGCGCCGTCGACTTTCCACGAACCTTCGTTGACTCGTTCTACCAATAATTTGTCATTATACCGTGGTTGTTTAACCCTCCAATGCATCAATTTTTGTTCGAGCTGAAATATTCAGGAAAGTTAGATTTTGTACTTACGAACACTAATGTACTGAGAAAAATTGATATTACTGCCAGGTGTACCTCTAAAAGCAAAAAACAGACATCCGCCTTGAGGCAAACTTCAGTAACATTAGGGTAACAGAATTTATTTTTTTTTAAGTATCAAACTAAGCAAATAAAAACATATTGAAATTATTGTTTATTATGAAAATTGTAAAAACATGTTTTTGTGGTTGAATTACATAAAGATAAATTGCATCTTATACAATATGCTTAGGTTTCGGATGTGCATTTTGGAAATTTGCACTGTTTTTTACCAGTACGATCCCGAAATACACACCAGTGGTCTATTTGATCGTATTTGTATGCTTTTTAATTCTTATTTTTTTTATTATTTCGTCCATAATCAGGTTGAACAATAGAGGACTCAGGGAATCTCTCTGTCTTATCTTATTGCCAGCATCAATTGGGTCGGTTAGTTCTTCTTCTACTGTTACTTTTATTGTGTTGTTTTGGTAGATATTTTCGATCGTTTTAATTATTTCTAGAGGTATCTCTCTTGCATACAGCAAGTGGATAACGTTTTCTAATTTGACCCGGTCAAATGCCTCTGTAACGTCCACGAAACATAGATATGTCGGTTTGTTGTATTCTAACTATTTCTCTTGCACTTGCCTCATAATAAATATAGCTCGGTGCATGATCTTCCTGACCTAAAACCTTGAGGTTCTTCTGCTAGTGTTATAATTTTAGTCAATTTATTTGTTATTACTTTGGTTGGTAATTTTAGTGTTGTGTTTAATAAATTAATTCCTGTAATTTTTCGGGTCCGATTTGTCTCCCTTTTTGAAGAGAGGTATTAGGATGCTTGATCTCCATTCTTGAGGAATTCTGTTTTGTTCTACTATTTTTTGGATTAGTTTTAGTAGTTGTTTGGATCTGGTCCTCCTTACTTTAGGAGTTCGTTCGGTATTCTGTCCTCTCGGGGTGATTTTCTATTTTTTAATTTCCTTAATGCTTCCTTTACCTCTTCCTTTTCAATATTTATTTCTTCGTTTGTCGTCACCTCTGGTGTTGGTGGTTTATTATCGTCAGCATTAGCAAATAAGGATCGAAAGTAGTTTACCTATGTTTTCTTCCGAATGTGTTTCATTTTTATTAGTTCGTTCATCTCTTTTCTTTGTCCTCTGATCATTCTCCATATTTCTTTTTGTGTTGTGTTTTATTGTTATTTGTCTAACTAAAGTATTCGTTTTATTTATGATTCGTTTATAGTGGTTGTATGCCTGTTGTGTTCTGTATTGTAAAAAGGCTTTCTTCTTTTCTTCTCATTTTGTCTTAACTTTCTCTCTAAACCATGGTGTTTTCTTTTTTGATATGTTAGTGTTCGTTACTTTCCTCTCTCCAAGTGATTCTGTTGTTGCGTTAATTATGGTATTTTTGAGTTTTTTCCAGCTTTTATCGATGGTATCGTTTTCCAATATTTCATTCCCAGCGATCTTCTCTGATATTCTTTTCCTGTATAAGTATTCCGTGGATTCCGTATTTAGTCCTTCGACTTTGATTTTTGTTTGTGTTGGCGCCGCTCTCTTGGGTGGGATGTATTTCAGGATGATTCTTCTTTTACATAATACTAGGCTATGGTCACTACCTACATCTGCTGAGTTAAGGCATCTTATGTGGATTATTTTCGATGATGATTATATTCGATCAAAAACCTATGCAGCTAAATTTTCAGATACTAAATACGTTTATATTGGCAGATACGTCTAATATGCCACTCACCATGAGACACCCGATGACCTGATATAAATACATCAGTTAAATTTTAAATTAAAGCAATTTGCTTAAAATGATTTCTAAATTTATTAGATTATCATGTAAACAAGTAGTGTATGATGAGTTTATGGGTCTCCAAAGACTGCCGGTGACCAATCTTCTATAACTCCGGGGGCTAATAATTTTATGGGTGCCTATGAAGCGATATGTTCGTATACGTCCAAAGTTTCTAAACAAATTTTGAATCAATTACTTACTTGTAATAAAGTTTGAAATATGACATGCAATGCAATAAATGCTAATCTGTGACTGTTCTCGTAAAATTTTATTTGTGCCTTGTACGGAAGTTATTCTGATAGCAAATAATAATTTAAAATATATCTATTGTGGTTTTCAGCCCCCCAAACCTCGTACCCCATGGGAAGGAATATTGAATGCAACAGAAAACAAAGTAGTTTGTCCACAGTCATTCAATCCAAATTCAGTTGAAGACTGTTTGGTTTTGAATGTATATACACCAGCGGTAAGTTTACATCATACTTTATAAATTAATTCAGTATATTTGTATATATATATATATATATATATATATATATATATATATATATATATATATATTTAACCTAGAGCTAAGATTAACACTATTACAAAAATTAATATTAAACTCAACAGCCTTCCGGGTTGAACCGCGTCGATTATCATTGAGCAGAGCTTTCGTCATCATCTTTAATGTCTTCAGAGCTTTCGAGGTCTCAGTCTCTCAGGTTTAAAGGCATTTTCGTCTCTGACGACTAGAGTAATACTAGAAGAGAAAATAAATCAGTTTCAACCGACTACAGCGTATAAAATAGCGGTAGCTGTGAAACGTATAAAAAATATTGGACCTACTGGTCCTGTAGATTTATCCATTGAACTGAATAAAAATTTCGTTATAATAGTAAAAAAGTAAAGGAACAATTTAATAACTTATTACAAGTAACAGATATGATATCGAATGTCGAAGAATTTTACGGTCGTATTGAATCATTATAATGGATGATTGGATGATTTTAATGCCAAAGTAGGCAAAGAGAAATGCAAGGAATAGATAGGAGAACATGGATTTGGCAAGTGCAATAAAAGAAGAAAACGATTGGTCGAATTTTTCCCAGAAAAATAAATGGTTATAACAAAAATATTATACATGCTTATACCGAGAAGATTCTATACCAAGAAGTTGCCTCAGGATATAAAGAATACAATCGCAAGTAACTAAATATTTATGAGATTAAATAGAATGTATCATGAGAGGAAGAAGATACAGAAATTCTATCAAAGTAAATCCAAGTGCTGACGTAGCTTTTGATCACAACCCAGTTGTTGTTGAATTCAAGTTAAATCTGAAACAATCCTAAAAGAGTCAAAATAGACAACATCGATCTCTCTGCACTGAGAAACTGAGAAAACAATTTATCCTTTTAGTTGAAAAACGGATAAATAAGGAACTACTGACAGCTATAGTGGAATACAGAAAAGGCCAGGATATAAACATCGAATGGAAGAAATTAAAGACACTATACTACAAATAAGTAAAAATAAACTTAAAAATAAAATGCCAGACAAGGAATAAGACAGCTACTCTAAATAAAGCGACGATGAAAAATGTATAAATTTTGAGATTTGTTTTTACAGTAGACTCCTGAGAATATCTTACGTAAACGTAAACAGAGTCACGAATGATGTCTTGCAACTTTCAAAACAAATAAAATAAAAAATGAAGATATGAAACCTGCAATAACGTAGTTACGCGATAAGACGAACAAACTACCAGTTTCTGTAGAATATCATAGAGTCAAAGATTTTAGGAAAGCGTAGCTTTGAAAGCAGAGGAATTTCATGGCTCCGTAATCTCAGAGAAACCATCCTAAAACTGCGAGCAAGAAAGCCAGGAAGGAAAAGAACAAAATGCTTTTAGACCTGGGAAATCCTGCATAGACAACACATTTTACTAGAGACCACTAGCTTAGAAATAAGATCTGGTTAGATATAGTTAACATGTCTCATAAAATATGTTTGATACTATTTTCTTATATGCATCTTTTAGTTAAATATTTGTGTTATAGAAACCCAGTTCCGGGGCGTCATTACCAGTATTCTTTTTTATTCCTGGAGGAGCATTCGTCGGTGGAGGTGGTCAAATATCATCTTTTAATCCAAAGTCTTTGGTTGATTTTGATATCATAATCGTAACAATAAACTATCGATTGGGGTCATTTGGTAAGTATTTATATTTAATTTTTTTTTGAAAGCCATTTGTTTTAGTTTTAACGACCACTTACATAGCCTATCTGTTAAAACTTTACTCTCTGCTTCGGAGACAGTACCATATATTTAGGTGCTTTTTTAGTTTTTCCCGCGATTTACGGAAATGGCCATTGGTGGGACTTTATGTATAAATGCCGTAATGTGTAAAATTGCCTAAAATGCGCAAAAAGTTCTCCGAAAATAAAAAAATTTTCCCTGCTACTGGTACCAATAGTTTTGGTATTACATACCAAATTAATATTATATTAATATTTTGGTATTACATACATTATACCTACCTAAGTTATAAATGCCGTACAAATTTCTTTCGCCAAAATGTCCTCCTCCCCCCGTAATCTTATCTTACCTGTGACTCACCTGTAGAGGAAAAAGAGAAGGTACAATTTTATTCTTTCAAATGCGGTATTAAAAAATATTGCTGCATTCCATAAAGAGATCGGTAGTGTAAGTTGAATTTGTTTATTAGTAACCAGAATTAGTAAATTCAAAGAAATCACATTTAACAACAGAAAAGTTATAATTTTATTCTAGAGTAAAAATATAAGGGGGTAAAAATTTAACGCTACACCGGGACCGACGGTTTTCCGAGCTCTCCCAAGCACGGTGGCAACTCAGTTATATAAGAAATTCAGACAAAGGTAGATAAAAGTAGACAAAAGTAACACTACTATTGCTATAGAAAAAATATAATATAATAACAAAACAATAGAGATTTTTTATATGATCAAAATATTGAACCAATAAACAAAGATTCCACGGTAAAGTATCAAAAACAAATTAAAATGGCGTCAGAAAATTCAAAATCAATTATTAGATTCAATAGAAAAGAAATTCCTCAATAACATGAATCCACAGCCCCTTAAATTATACTTTTGTATTAAACTACATAAACATGATAACCCAATAAGACCTGTAGTTGCTTTTTATACAGCTCCGTCGTATAAACTTTCAAAAAAGCTATTAGAGATTATTTTAGAACATAGCAAATTTTCAGCTGAATTTACCGTAAAAAATACAATATATTTAGTTAATAAAATACATTTTTAATTACCTAACAACTCCAGAATAATTTTATTTGACGTATAATATCTTTTTTCTAGTATTCAGTTTGCTAACACCTTTGCCAAGATTCCTTACGACTATGAATCCTACACCATTACGAGCAATATGTTTTTCTAAAAATACTTAAAATGTAGTTCAACTTTTAAATTTTTTTTATAGTATACAACCATTTGCATTGTTTGTCTACTTCCAGGATTTCTAACAACACTTGATGAAAATATCCCCGGTAATTTAGGACTTAAGGACCAACTTCTGGCCCTTAAATGGACGCATGATCATATCCATCAATTTGGAGGCGATCCTGATAAAATAACACTAGGTGGACAAAGTGCTGGAAGTATGTCTGCTGGATTCCATTTGCTCAGCAGAGCAGCTAAAGGTATTTAATTGAAAAATATTTCATATTTCGTTGTTTATTTTTTAATATGTAGATACGAAGGCAATGAACTTTACTTATATACAATTTAACCTAATAAATAACAAAAATATCAATTGCTGATGATAATCAATGAGTGATATAAGCGACAGGTACATCCGCTCCCGCATCGCATTATGAAAAATATTTTAAATATACAGTGCTTTTCAGATTAAAGTATCCACCTTAAATAACTTTCGAACTTCTATTTTTTAGGAAAATCGCAAAAACAAGTAAATTACTATTTGAAAGAGACATTATGTCATATTTAGGCTTGCTGGGAAAGGCACCTTCTCCTCCCCCATATCATCCCTTAATTTTGTTTTTAAATTACTTCCACGTTTTTTTATTTGATAATTGGATTCTCCTCTTTGTACTGATTTCAAAAATGTATGACACATGATGCTTAAAGTGATTAGTTTACGAGAAAAATAAATAAAAAATCAAGAAAACTGGATTGAAAAAAAGTTATTTTTTTTAACAATTTTATTAAAATCATTTAGAATAAACAATTCACTACCAAAAATGTTTGTAATAATTGTTCAAAATGACTGATATTCACTTTCATACAATAGTACTAAAGTTTAAAATTCTTCTCTGACATTGCTTATTACGTATCCTTTTAATTGTCGACATTCGATATTCATCCTCTATTCTTTGTTGTAAATTATCCAGAGATTCTGGTTGAGTAGCCTAAATTTTTGTTTTTAAATACCCCCATAATAAGAAGTCTAGGGGTGTTAAAGCCGGTGACCTAGGTGACCAATCCATCATCTGTCCTCTTCTACCTATCCAACGAGAGGGAAAAGTTTCGTTTAAAAATTGTCGCACAGGTAGAGCAGTGTGGAGGAACTTTATCATGTTGAAATACAACCAAATCCTCGGAGAGGTTATTATTATTTTCTACTATTTTTCTAATACGATCAACCATTTGCCTAAGTGACTCAAGATACGATGCACACCATAAGTTTAACCTTTGATGATGCTTAGGGGTACGGAATTTTCGCAAATAAAAAACATGAAAATGATGCTGTGTGTGAAATTCACGCACAATATATTATGCTCTCAGCCCAGTATCGGCCATTATGTCTGTTCATCAAGGCATTTAATGAAAATGAGCATTCATCGGAAAAGCAAATATTGCTTAACAATTGTGGATTTTATTAATGATGCATTTTGTCATTTATTCACAAAATTCGAGATGACGATCAAAATCTTCTTCATTTAACTCTTGTATCGATGAATGGAACTTAAATTTATGAAAGATTCGGAAGGCTGTATAAGGTAAAACACCGATTGCTCTGCTAAGTGTTGACACTGACTATGATTGCTCAGCCTCTTAAGTTAACTTGCCCTAAAACGGCTACTTGGATTGATTCGTTATTTACGAGTAACTGTCATCTATGTTTTTTATTGCAAACTGGCTCTGTTGCTCTAAATTTCTGCATCAGTTCAATCACATACCTATAAGTTGCATGTCTATTGTGGTGTGCTTTATTAAAAATTCTAGCAGCAGTTCTTGCATAATTATTATTTTTGTAGTGTAAACCTACAATTTCGATTCATCCTTGCAACGTGTAAACAAAGGAAAATTGCCTATCTCATAAACTAATCACTTGAAGCCGACTGTATTATACATTTTTGAAATCAATACAAAAAGTATAATCCAAATATAAAATAAAAAAAGAGTGAAGTAATTTAAAAAAAATAAAGGGATGACGCTGGGGGTGAGGGGGTGCCTTTCCCAGCGAGTTTAAATATGATATGTCTCCCCCTTAAAATATGAATTGACGTGTTTTGGTGCTTTTCCTAAAAATTATAAGTTCAAAAGATATTTAAGGGTGATGGTTTTATCTGAAAAGTACTGTATATTAGAATTATAATCATCACAAGGCTATGATTGTAATATTTTATTTTTATTTTTCTTGCTTTTAATACTCTTGATGACTCCCTTATTATAAATAATTCATTAATATATTGTTTTTTTTTTAACTTTCAGGCTTATTTAGGGGCATTATTCAACAAAGTGGCTCATCTTTATCCACCGTCTTTTATCCATCAAACGACAGAGAACTGGCCTTTGAATTTGGTAAAGCCTTAAACAGTTCATTTACGTCAACCGACTCAGGAGATTTATTAGAACTATTACAACAAGCCTCCTATTCAGATTTAGTAGCTCTTAATAGCAAGGTAGATATCCACTTTTTTTTCACTATTACTATCACCATAACAGTTATTTGGTCAAAGTGTAATTCAAAAATTCATCCTTTTAAGCGTAAGTAGTATGCTTCTAGTAGTTCTGTAACTTTGTGCTTTAAATTCAATAATAAGGCCTTTTTTATTTGTTTTACAACAAATCCCGCTCCATCTATGTGTTGATTTTCATTAAATCTATAATATTATGGAATGGGTTCTATTGTCAAGTATGCCGATTCCCGTTTATCCCAATTCCTGCAGTGCCAAAACCTCTACTGTGTACGTGTTTGCTAGTGAATGCTCCAGCTCTGTACAACGTTCGGGTATTTCATGTTTCTAATCTTAATTCCATTTTTCGTTTGTGGAATCGTTATCGTAATTTTCGTCTGGTTAGTAGTTCCTGAGGTCCCGTAACATATTACTTTTTACCAGAAGAGGTTATTGGCTTTTAGCCCAACCCAAAATCTACAAAGTTACATACATTTCTGTTAGAGTGGCTATACCTTAGCCTGTTTTGGTTCGCAGGTGAAATTTTACTTCCCACCTACCCGTCGGCCCCAGGACCGGTTAGGGCGTTCTTTTATCCCCCTTACGCCTAGAGACGTGTCCGATGGGAGACAGACAACTTCACATAACACGGACATCTTTTCCATTTTATTACCATATCCTTTAGTTTCTAAATTCTATCAACAATATAGACAATTTGGTTTATTTAGAATAAAATCAATTAAAAATTACACCATTATATTTCTAATATAAACAATTTTTTTGAAAATAGTTCACTTCTGGAGCAACAGCTGGTTTCATGAATGCCTTGACTTTTAAACCTGTTATCGAGGATGACAACGATGATGCTTTTGTTACCGAATCAATGCACGCAGCTTTATTGGATGGCCATTTTAATTTAGTACCTGTTCTCATTGGCTTCAATTCTGAAGAATCTTTGGCTTTCTTAGGACGTAAGTATAAGTTTCTTTCCTTATTATCAAAAAATAATTTCTAATATATATTTTAAATGTAACTTTTCTGTAGTTTCCAATATTTTTGCTTTTTTTTTATTCAGAAATTGGAGAACAAAATATCGAAGAAAGGGCCATATCACTTGATGAAAATTCAGCAAATGTTGTATCGCGATCCCTCAATGTACCTGAAGAAGATAGAGAAAATGTTGGTAAAGAATTGAAAGCATTCTATACTTCTTCTTTTACTGATGATAGAAATGCATTGGTAACGGTAAGTAAATCCAGCATATGTTATTATATAATTTACGTGAAGATGAATCTATCAAAACGCCTACTACATTATACAAATTCACGTTAACAAACAAATTATTTAATCCCAAGTATTTTATGAACTATTCACAAACCGTATATATTGAGGCAATTGAGAGTGGGAAAATTTTAGATCTCTAGAACAATATAAGAAGTTCCCCTTTTCAAGATGATCATTGATTACGTGACCATGATCACCATCGGTTGCAATATACGTTTATAAAAATATATACAAAATAAAGCCATTTGTCAATTCTACGTTTGATATAAACTGTCGGGGCTTTCCATAAATGTTTGGTAAAAAATTGATTTTTAAGCTCTTGTTGTATATTTTATCAGTTATATTCTATTATTAAAAGTCCTCTATTCAAAATCAGCATGCTACTCCATCTAAAAAAGAGCATTCGATCGGTAAATACTACCAATCATGATATACGGCTGCGAAACTTGGACACTAAAGAAAGAGATAAAAGCGAAACTCAGAGGTCAATGGGCGATGCAGTATAACAAAGAGAGATCAAAAAAGAATATAATGGATCAAACAGAAAACCTAAGTCACTGATGTTATCCATAAAATTAAATCTTTAAAATGGCAGTGCGCGGGACATTTAGTAAGAAGAACTGACAATAGATGGTACACTAGAATTATACTGAGGTACCCAAGAGGCGTCAAGGGACCAAAACGACGTCTAAATTTAAGATGGGACTATGACATAAGGAAACAAGCCAATACAACATGGCACAGAGAAACGAATATTAGACAATCGTGGACAGAAATGAAGAACGACTAGGTAAGAAAAGCTGCACCATAATCGGTAGAATTCGCTATGAATGATGATTAAAAGACCATACAATTATTTAATATATTTATAACGATATAGCGATAAATATACATAGACGCAAGAAACACGAAAGCTGAAATCGATAATAGACTACATAATAATCAAACAAGATACCACGATAAAGATCAAATATGTGCGAGTCAGAAGAGGAGCAGAATGTGGAACGGACCATAAACTACTGACAGCAAAAATGGGCATCAATTGAAAACATAACAAGACCCCCTCTACAGAAGAACCGTTGAACACTATAGAGAAAAACAATACAATATAGAACTACTCCAAGAACAATCAATAAGAGAACTATTCCAACAACGTCTAGACCAAAAATTAATAGAATTTAGATACGGCAACATCAAAGAAATATACGAGCATATAAAGGCGAGTATAAAACAAGCAGCATTCGAAGACCTTGGAGACAAACAACATATAACAAATAAACAGCACTATTATGAAATAAATGAACAAACAAAAAGAATAATTGAAGAAAAAGAGCAACTATACAGAAAATGGCTGACTACAAACAAAAGTTTATAAAGAATATAGAGAAAAAGATAGAGAAGTGAAAAACAAATAACACAACAAAAGAATGAAGAATGGGAAAGAACCTACTTAAATATTGAAACATACATAGGAGGTACAAGAACTTCTGAGTCATGGAAAGTACTAAGAGGATTTAAACAAAACACAAAAGAAAAAATTAAATTGGGAAATATACAGGACAAAGAATGGAATGACTATTACAAGGAACTGTTAACAGAACAAAGACCACAATTCATTGGAAAAGAAAACAGGCGAAGACGAAGCAGATCCCCACAACAAGAAATAGAAATAACAGATAGGGAAATGAGAACGGCCATAAAAGCAATTAAAAATAAGAAACCACCGGGACCTGGAGAATGGATATTTCAGAAAGCCATAAATGGAGAACAGCTTGAAAAAGAAATGGACGGACATCTATATTTAAGAAAGGAGATAAAAAACGATGCGAAAACTACAGAGGAATAAGCGTAATTTCATCAATAGGAAGATTATATGGGAAGATACTGCGAGAAAAGATAGAGCAAGCGATAAAAGGCAAAATCGGGGAGGATCAGGCAGGTTTCACGACAGGAAGATCATGCATAGACCACATATACACACGAACAACTGTTGGAAAAGAAAAAAAGCAAAAAATAGAGATATACATTTGGCATTTGTGGACCTGAGAAAGGCGTATGACTCTGTACCAAGGTCAGAACTATGGAAGGCAATGTACAAATTAGAAATACAGACGGAACTCATAGAAGCTACAAAAGCTCTGTATAACAAAAATAAGGTGTCCATTAAAATGGGAACAAGAATCATAGGAGACTTCACAACAACAAAAGGTCTCCTGCAGGGTTATTCCACATCTCCAATCCTATTTAAAATATACTTAGAGAAAGCCTTGACTACATGGAAAAGACTATGCGAAGGCATGAGAGTACCGGTGCGGAAGGAATACCTATACAAGTTAAGCTTTGCAGACGATCAAGTAGTGATTGCACAAGACCAAGACGACCTTAGCTACATAATGAAGAAACTACAAGAAGAATATACCAAGACTGGCCTAGATATTAACCTCGAGAAAACAGAGTACCTATCTACAAGTGAAGACATAGAAGATCTACAGATTGATGACAACGTAACAATCAAAGGAAAGGATAAATTCAAATACTTGGGGATTATAATCACGAAAAAGGCAACAACAGAGGAAGAAATTACACAAAGATTAGGACAAACAAGAACAGCAATCCGACAACTTAACTCAGTATGGTGGGATAGAGACCTAAATATGAAGACAAAAACACAGATTTATAAAAAATATTTTAAAAAAAATTATAAAAAAAAATTAGTGCGAAGTATTATGACATATGGGGCTGAAAATTGGATCATAAACAAGAAAAACAACAGAAAGATAGTAGCAACAGAGATGAAATGCCTACGAAGATGCTGCAGAGTAACAAGAATGGATAGGAGAATTAATGACGAAATAAAGCAAAGAACATCAATAGAAATAGACATACTAACATATATAGAACAAAAAAGATTAAAGTGGTATGGACATGTAAGAAGAACTAGCGACAGCAGATGGATAAAGAGAATAACCGAATGGAGCCCCATACGAAGGAGGAAAAGAGGACGACCCCGAAAATCCTGGAGGAACGAAGTAGACTACGCCATGAGTAAGAGAGACCTAAACGATGGAGGGAAGGCAGTGAATGTAGAATCCCTGAATATATATTTATAGCGATACAAATTTATAGAAAAATAAACACTTGCGTCATGCCATACAGACCTTAAGCTTATAGCACCCAAACGGTTGGGCCTACAGAGATTTGTCAGGGGTCATGTGCTAAGATTTAACGAATATTCACATAATACGATGACATAAAACTTGTAATGTCTAAAAGGCTTAACGTACTGTATTTTCCGGATTAGTTATTTAGAATTTTTATTGTAAATCGAGAGTTATATCGCAACACACTAATCATACAATATTAAATTTTAGTTCACTAGTGATGAAGTTTTTGCACGATCAACAATACGTCAAGCCGAAAGTGCCTCTCAGTATGTACCAGTGTATCTGTATGAGCTAACTTGGTTGCCAGAGAATAGTACTGAACAAGGTAAGTTTTAAAAATAAAACTAATGAACTTTTATTCACTTGTCAGCTCGGCGGTTTCTACTTGTTTATAATTTAACTTTGTAGATATGCAATCACTTAAACAAATAGATAAAATCATGTTATTTGAGGTTCAAATAAGATTCCATCCAGACCATAATACGATGGATGATTTTAAGTTTACATTAATAAATCAGTGATATATCTGAATGATATGTGAAGAACAACATCTTACAATTACAAACAGCTTCTATCAACACATGTATCAACATCCATGGACATTATACACATGGCACAACCCATAGCGTTGCTTTGTGCCCTCCAATTATGAAAACTGGCAGGACCCTGGTCTACCTGGCCTTTCGGCCTACGACCGTTAGCGCCTCCACTGCCCCTACGAGTCCGACACCAAAATGAAGGTGGCGCGTTGCATACGCATCGCGGGGATCCAACTTCGCTGTAGCACCTGTGTTGCGATTACCTCACCCATCGGTTATCCCTTCCCACGGGCGGATGGGTGACGCAGGCAGAGGGATTTCCACCTCACAGACAGGTCGCCGCCGAGGATCTCTCCTCTACTACTCTTAAATCTCCAGGTGGGTACGTGCCGAGACACCGACGTACCTATTAGTGGTGTAGGGCCAAAAGAGGTGTGTACGGGCCCAGCTCGTTCAACCTCGCCTGGTTCTCTTGGAATGAGACTATAGTGGTCCCACGAGAGTCTCGTCTCGGATACTAGGAGTGTGGACCGGTGTAGACGGCTCTCCACCTCTCGATTCCTACCCATTAGTCGCCTCTTGCGACAGGCAGGGCCTCGTGACCTCGGCCGTATTCTTATCTGCGCGAGCCCAACAAAAACATGGAGCAACCTAGACGGACGAACAAGAAATCAAATAGGCTACATCCTAATAAGATTAATATGGAAGTCGTCGGCCATCAACTGTAAAACCTATGCTGGCGCAGACTGTGGAAGCGATGATCAAGTCCTGGTATTAAACGTTAGACTTCGTTTTAAAGTCCCCAAAAGAAGACCCCTAAGAAAAGTCATGTCTCTAAATCCATCAAAAATCAATTACTTCCAACAAAATCTAGAATAAGCCCTTTCTTTGGAGCAAGTAGATAATGACCCTGAGTGCACTTGGATCTATCTCAAATATAAGGTAATCGATGCTGCAAAAGACTGCGAGGCAGCGGTTTCTACGGGCTGTAAGCCGTGGATATCCGATAATACGTAGACTGTGATTCAATGCAGAAAAGAACATAAAATTAGATACTAAACAAACGATGAATACAAAGCAATATCGAAAAAATTTAGAAAACAGTGCCGCAAAGACAAAGCTAATTACATGTCTCAAATATGCAGAGAGATAGAGGAGCATGGCTGTCGAAATGAACCAAGGGATTAATTTCAGATCAAATTCCTTACCAGAGAATTTAAATCTCAAACGGGGTCTGTAATAGATAATGAAAGTAATCTAAAGACCGATACTGATGAAATATTGGAAACACTGCGAAACTACTGTGGCGAGCTATATAAAAATAACGAAATGAGCACTCTAGAGAACCTAATGTCTTACCCGCTGAAGTCAAAGATGCAATTAAATCACTAAAGAGGAAATAAATCTCCACGCATTGATTCAATACCAGCTGAAATACTGCAGTTACTAGGTAACAAAGGATTACATATCATCCATTCTATCTGTGTCGTTCTTTGGATTTCAGGAAAATGGTCATCTGATTAGTCTATCTCAATTTATATCTCGCTACACAAAAAGAAACTACTACCAGATGTTGAAACTACCGCACACGGTCGCTAATAACACATGCTACTAAAATATTGTTGCATATCATCAAAAACAGATTAAAAACCTATTTATAGTACCAAATACCTCAGGAACAAGCGGGGTTTATAAAGGGTAAAGGTATACGGTAACAAATCCTAAACCTGACACAACTCATTGAAAAGTCTAGAGAATTTTAAGTACCTTCGTTGACTAATAAAAGGTATTTGATTCTGTAAGCTGAATAAATCTGTGGTCCATTTTTATAGAAATGGGCACACCTATGCACCTGGTGACACTTTTTAAAAATCTGTACCAGTCCAATATAGCAACAGTACGACTAGATCAGAAGTTCTCAAACCAATTCAAGACTAAGAGAGGTATTAGACAAGGATGCGTATTGTCACCTTACTTATTCAACATTTATAATGAACGTGTCATGAGGATAGCTTTAGATGTATCGGCGGGTGGAGTAACAGTGGCTGGTAGGAAAATCTCCAATTTTAGATTTGGTAATGACGCTACACTTATAGCAGCAAATGAGCAAGAAATGTTTAATCTCCTGCGAAGAGTTGAGTACGAAAGAAATAAAGTTGGTCTGAAAACCAATAAAGCTAAGACAAAAATAATGATAATAATAATAACGACAGATTCCACACTATTCAACTGACTAACATATTACAGAAATAGCAGATAGTGGACAGTTTTGTCTATCTCTGGTCTAGTATAACTAACGATGGTAACTGTGAAGCAGAAGTTCGGAGACGTATTGGTATGGCAAAAATGCGATGAGTCGCCTAGCTAAAGTTTGGAAAGACATATCTATCCCCCAAAATATCAATATAAGACTAGTGAATGCCCTTGTATTTCTCAATATTTCCATATGAGGCAGAGACTTGGACTCTTCGAGGTGGCGAGCGTCAAAAAATTGATGCCTTTGAGATGTGGTGATGTAGAAGAATGCTGCGCATACCTTGGACAGCTCATAGGACAAAAGTTTCCATTTTAAGCCAATTCCAGATTAAAAAGAGGCTGTCCGCAATATGTCTACAACGTATTCTGTAATTTTTCGGTCACGTGATTCGCAGAGGTGACGATAGTTTGGAGAGATTAATTGTTTCTAAAAACGTTCCGGGGAGAAGATCATGAAAACGATCACCCACTAGATGGTCCGACTAAATTAAGAATTTAGCTGGAAATTCATTCTGCGAAGCTTTCAGAGCAGATGATGATAGAGACCAATGGAGAAAAATTGTTAGGAATATTGGACGAACTCACGGTTCTGAGTAATGGGAAAACGACAAGAGAGAGATACCGTTCAATTGTCAGATATTTTCAAAATTAAGATATATGTAAATTTGATCAAGTGGTTGCTATAAAGGCGAGACTAAAATTAAAGTGCCAGATAAACCTCTAGTGACCTTGTAAATATTTTAATTAATTTTTTTTCTGGTTTTGTTTAATTAAGATATTTTTTTAGGAGTCCCACATGGAGCAGAAATGCCGTATTTGTGGGATCGAGTTCCTCGTGGAGAAATTAATGAAAATCTTCGAAAACCTTATTTAAAGTGGTGGACTAATTTTATTAAATACCAGTAAGTATAATTGTATTATAAAGCAACAAGAAATATTACAGAATGTCCCGTTAAACCAAACAAATAATTGCTAATACCTTGACAATATTTCTCGCAAGACCGAAGATTTATTTTGGGAATTAATTTGTCTGTAAGTTCGGATTTTGTTGGATAACTATGACCGTACCTTAAGTCGTGTTTATTTTTAGACCCAAATTGTCGCTTTCCCTAGTTAGTTTGTTTAGAAAGAGTTTTTTTTTTCTACAGCCGACATCTGCTAACACCGCTGTGTCTCCAGTGTACCTTGTGTTGTATAAAGGTTAACTATTTATTTTTTATTCCATCTTTTGCTTGTTCAAGTGCTCTTTAAAATGTAGATGCAATAATCCAATATCAAAAATTCACCACATCCAATTCAGTTACAAAAATGTTTTGATACACGACAGACTTTATGGCAAACTGGGCATAGATACCATCTGTTGGCCGTACGAATTATGCGGTTTATCTCTGTGGTAATATTGTTTTCAGTGTTAAGGAGCGCTCCCAGGTATACAAATTTATTCACTGCATCAACGACGTCATAGTTTTCTATAACAAGTGGGCGTAAAATTTGTGGTTGCTTGCTTATTTTTATATATTTCGTTTTGTTGGTGTTTATTATTAAGCAAACTTTGTAGCTGATTGTTTTAATACTACATACGCCTTTCCTACAGCGTTTTCTTTTCCGTTCTCCTAACAATATTAATATTATCAATATGTCGTACGGACGTAGCATCCTCCGAGGTATTCGGAGTTTCTGGATGGTCTACGACGGCCACTTTGGAGGAGGATCGAAGGTTTGTCGACTCCATCCTCGTGTTCGTGGAGTTTATGTGATCTAGGCTTCCGCTTAGCGAGAAGTTCGGGGACTCTGTGGTCGACAAGGTGTCACCAGCAATCAGAATACTTTAACAGTTCGAGGTTTATTTTTTACGTGAATTTGTCTTACATAAATATTTGTTTCGTATTCTGTGCACATTGGATGCCTTGAGTCCTACAGAGATACCGGGTACTTCACACCTCACCGTGTGACCACGTTCATACTCCTCGAGAGGTACAGGAACGTCGGCAGAGTGTTGACTCTTCGACGGCCCTTCACTCCGTATTACCATATCTCAAGAAATAATTGGTAGTTCCGTAAGGACGGTTATCATTTCTGTAAAAAGGTTTCTGGCGGCAAAGTGTTACCGCAGCTCGCCACCGAGTAAGAAGTAATTTCAAGCCCACTCGGAGCTTTTATTTACTTCTGACCATCAGTCGACCAGTGGAACGCTGTATCAGATCGACACGATCTGAAATAGCTATAAGACAATATGTCTTTTCCTATCTTAAAGATCGTGTCTATCTGGCCAGGGCACATTCTCTCTGAGTTGCTAGCCAGTTTATGCAAGGTAATTATTAATCCGTTGCCAGACTTTTCTTTACCTCGACAAAAGGTAGGCCGTCAGTCAGCAGTCTTTGGTTCCTGTACCCCTTTGTGGTTCGAATGATATCGTAGTCACACGGCTTTGTATTTATTCAAGCACTAAAGAGCTTTGGAATCGTCTTCGCTTCGACGTTTTCTTCGAAGAAATGTTCACTCAGAAAACGCAGAATCGTAGTAAAGGCACTAGGCCAACAAAGTCTAGCAGAGGCTAATGATGTAGATAACTAGATCCCGAACGGAATATGTGCTGCCATATTATACAGTTTGTTTGCAATTTAGGAGCGATCTTCCGCCAGGAGGCCAATAATAACGCCGTTAATAAATCTGGCCGGCCAATCACAACGCCGTTGTGATTGGCCGGCCAGAGTGACAATCTGCGTCGTGATTGGTTACTTCTAGCGACAAGCATAGGAAAGGATTTGCACTAATTTATTATATATTGGACCAATGGTTGTGATTTGTGACATACTTATTACTTTTTCTAGAGCCAGATTGAACAGTATACAGGAGAGAGGATCTATCTGGCGCAGCCCGTTTTTTGTTTTAAAAGGTTCAGACCTCCTAAATTCGTACTCTACATTCGACTTTTTCAAGAGTTAGTTTTGTTAAATTTACCAACTGATTTGGTATTCCTAGCTCTTTCATTACTTTGAACATTTCTCTTCTATTCACAGAGTCGTAGGCT
This sequence comes from Diabrotica undecimpunctata, assembly GCF_040954645.1. Classification (NCBI taxonomy): domain Eukaryota; kingdom Metazoa; phylum Arthropoda; class Insecta; order Coleoptera; family Chrysomelidae; genus Diabrotica; species Diabrotica undecimpunctata. The sequence continues at coordinate 27,041,221 of NC_092810.1, forward strand.
TCTTTTTAGTCTATAAATATGTAATGAGTATCTATTCCATATTACAGTGTTTTTTTCTAAAATTTGTTTCAGGGTTGCAATCTGATGAATTGTCGATTTACCACCTCTGAAACCAGCCTGGTATTTTCCTACTATCCGTTCTGCATATGGAGCCGTACGCTAACATAGTACAGTGGGAAATATTTTATACCCTACATTTAGAAGCATAATTCCTCTCTGGTTAAAGCATTCAAAGATATCTCCTTTTTTGTGTATGGTGCAAATTACTTCAATATTCCAATTGGAGAGGGATTCTGTGTCCATATTTCTTTTATTAACTTTCTAATAGAAAGCTCTGAATTCTTTCTCCCTGTTGAGCTTTTCTATATATTTAAGTTCTTTATTTATTTATTTAATATATATTACCATTGTTTAAATAGCTGGTTAAATATAGGAAGAAATACTTAATAGAAACGGAATGAGACAGGGTTGTATACATTCACCATTGATCACCACTTTTACATTTTAAAATTTTATAATCAGGCAATTACTTTCTATAAAACAATCAGGCAATTAAAACTTACTATTGTTTTTTATACATTTTTTATACAAATTATTAGTATAACATGTTTTTCTACATTTTAGAAACCCCACTCCTGATGTCGATGAAGATCTTCAAAACGTCATTTGGTCAGAAGTAAAACCCGACTCTGTTAAGTATTTAGAGATAGATTCGCAGTTCACAGTGAAGGAAAATCCCAAAAACTATTACAGTATTAAAAATCTGTTAGATCTGTACATACGTCCACCCTATATAACTTATTAAGCCCTAGCATAGAACAGTTTTGTCTTTTATGAAAATAAACACATAAAAAACGCACTTTTTTTGTATTCATTGATGTTATTTTCAGCTTTCTAACTATGTGGGAATATCGTTTTTGTGTTTGGCTATGAGAAACTTAAGGTCACAAAAAACTGTATTGGGAAAGAAGTATCCAAAATCAAAGTATACGGTCTGTCATGAGACTGAATAGCTCATTAATGTAAAGTCCTGACAGAACTGTAACATATGACAGGCGGCACGAGATCTCATGGCAGAAATAGAGGTTAAGCACTTTAGAATAAATTATCATCATACTGTATTACTAAAAGTAATAATAATAAAGATGTACAATAAGGACTTTTGTACATCTTAATTATTATTACTTTCAGTACTACAGTATGAATAGTCCCTATTAAACATTATTACATGGCGCAGTCTTGTGGTCAATTAAGCCTGCTGCAGTACCTAAATGAAAACAAGAAGTTGTTAGAATTAGAACAATATGAAGTTTAGAATACCTCAACTGTTATCATTTGAAGGTAACGTGGCTGAAAACTTTCGGCGATTCAAACAGTCATTTGAAATTTACCTCTTCGCCAGTAGCAAGGCCGAAAAGGAAGACACAGTAAAAATTGCTCTACTAAAAATTTATGGTAACATCAATTTAGGTAAACGAAATAAAAGGAAATAAGGAATGGTCTGAAAGGTTAGTAATTAAGAAATATGGAATATACTTTTAAATAGATACAGGTTTACAGGTAAACATATCAATCTACTTTTTGAATAAAATCAATAAAATTGATAAGATAAATCAGGGTAGATGTTAGAAGCTTATGGCAGATTTAAAATTAAACCTGTTTGTATTATTACATTAAAATGTTTATTTAAATGGAAAATATTTCAACTAGGATTTGTAATAGTTAAAGATAACCTTATGTCGATTTTAGGTTTAAAATCATGTTTCGATTTAGATTTGATACAAAGAGTAGATAACATAGATTTAAATATAACAAAAGATGACTTTAATAAACAAAATATTGATGTATTCACTAGATTAGGTAAATGTCATCAAAAATGTAAACTAAAACTCAAAGAGAATTTTGTTCCCTTGGCTAAGCCCCTGCAAAGGGTCCCTTTAGCCATTAAAGAGCGGCATTATATCTAAATGTGAGGGTCCTGCAGAGTGGTTGAGCAATTTGGTTATAGTTGAAAAACCTGATAAAACATTAAGAATTTGTTTGGATCCCAGAGATTTAAATCAAGCACTTAAAAAGGAATATTGTTTAATACATACTATTAAAGATATATGCAGAGATAAGTTAAAAAACAAATGTTATTTTTTTGTTTTAGACTTTAAAAAGGGATTCTATCAAGTTTAGCTTGGTGAGAGGTCCAGTAGAGTTTGTGCATTTGGAACTCCTTTTGGAATTTGGAAATTTAATAGACTTCCATTCGGACTAAATATTGCTCGTGTTTGTGATGGGTAGCTCTTTCGGGGCGACAGACTCAGTAAAACACAGGTTGAAATAAAAAAATAAATCTATTAATTTAGCATATATACAATAAATAAAATAAAATGAATTCTACGCCGTACATACAATAAATAAAAATGAAGTGAATTCTACGTCCCCGTCTGGGTCGCACGATGAATGAACTCCCCGGCGAACGTCTATAAAAGAAAAAAAACTAATTATTACTAATAAAGAAATGAAATAGGTGAAGTCGATCACACGCAGACTTATGCTTGCTTCCGCTTCAATTCAGCGCGAGCTCTGAACGCACTCACAAATAAAATATTCGGCGGAGCAGCCCCACGGCAATGTTCAATACACAATACCGATGGGTTCCGCTTGGTTAAGGACAGAGTACGATCCTCAATACGGAAATCTCTCTGTCCGGGTTGGCTCGCAGGTTCACTACACCATTCTTTTACTAAGATGAATTACAACTGCAGCACCATGTCCAAATTTGTTTTGTAACGTTTGGTCAATTTCGGTCTTTTTTCCCTGATACAAAATAAAATCATATATCAGTCCACTTTCTCCACACAGTAGAAACAGTTTTATTCCCCATGGATTAGGCTTACTTTTTATATATTGTTCCACCGATAATTTTCCCTTGAAGGGACATATCTGTTCGTCGACACATAACTTCTCCTCATGTTCTAATTCTCGTTGACACGATCCAATAATGCTCGGATTTCAACTTGGACCAAGTGTACTTGTATCAAGTTGGTTGCCACGGTTAAATGACTTTGATGTCAAATAACCATTGTAAATCTAGAGGAAATGATTATGGAAGATGTTCTAGTGGTTGCTTTTATGTTGATACATGAGCTTCAAATTCAGAAAAAAGGAATAAAAAAAAAGCTACACTTCTAGCCTTCTGATTTTATCCGTGCATTCCATAATGCTTCCTCAGCTTCGTATAACTCCATGAACATAACACTCTCCCTTTCAGACCATATTTTTTGTGTTTAATGTTTCTCTATTATTTTGATAATATTGTAGTTAATATTCGATATTTGGGCTCTTTGTTTTAAATACAATAATCTTCTTATGTTTATTACAACAATTTTCCCAAATAAAAAACATACTCAACTAATTTTTTATTTTTACTTATATAAAATATATGTTTTATTATTTAACATACACCAAAAATGTATGATTAATGTCGACATTCACCGGTGAATGTTAGTAAATATTACATTTAACCAATTATTCGAACATACGCCAAGCAACTTGATGGATGTTGACATTCACTGGTGTATCTCGACATTCCCTAGATTTCAGGCTTTCACAGTAACATATACATATTTATCTGTAAAAAAATAATTTTAAAAAAGTCAAATCGTGCAATATAGTATTCAACCATACATGGAGTAGTTTTTAAATATATTTTGATTTTTAAAACATTTAAATCCATGAAGTGGTCTATTGATTATTTTAATAAAGAATGTTGATTACTTTAATTTGAAGAGGGTTATGATTAGACAACAATTAAAATTTCGTATAAAAGAAATGAGCTGATGGCGAATTTGCCAAATTGAACAGAATCATGCATTTAAGAGTAATCGTTTTTTGTTCTTTGCTGTACCTTTCAAACAAAGGGGTAAGTTTTGTTTTATTTTTATAGACACATTTTTAAGCACCTAAATTTAACTACAAAAATATCTGCTTTATAAAGGAATGCGTTATTTACTTCATATTGCATAATCTTTATCACTATTTCCACACTATTTCTTTCTCTTTGGTAAGTAACAATATAGTGGCTGCATGTAATTTGTTTGACCATTCATGACCTTTTTTTCCTGTGCGTGTTATTTTGCTTCGGAAAATGAGTAACCACTCACTCTCCAGGGTCCAAAGGTCTACTTATCGCATGAATAGGAGTGGAGTCATTTCCACCTGGGGTACGTATTCCAAGAGTTTGCGTTTCCATCATGAAGACAGAATAAAAAATAAGGGAAGGTTCAGGTTATCCGGAAGGATAACGGGGTTGATGTTGTGAGTCCTATAATGTAAATATCAGACGCCCAGTCATGTTATTATTATCCCCCATTCCCCAAGTGGCGCAATATATGGGACTAGTCAAACTCCACATGGTAAAAAAATTGTATATATATTTAAAAAATTATTCTATTTAAAAATCATATCTTATTTACCTTCTTTTCTAGGTAATTTCATCCCCCATATCGGGATCACAGTTTGAGGAAGATGACCTAATCGTGGAATTGGATAATTTAGGTAAAATCCGTGGACATATTCTTAAAAGTACCGAAGGAAAAGATTTCTATGCTTTTCAAGATGTTCCCTATGGAGAATCCACAGAAGGAAAGAACAGATTTAGAGTAAGTAATAATATTATTGATATTAAGTACAGATTAACAAACCTAGCAATAGAAATCAGAATAAGTAGGCGCAAAAGAGCTGTTTTTTTTTAAATTCTCCATCAAGATGTCAATAACATCGTATAATCCATAGATCTGTCAATAATTGCAAATATAAACCAATGATGTCTCATTAGAACCAATATTTCCACTTACCAGTCTTACCAGTAGGAAGAGATACTTTTCCTTAGTATATTTAAAATCTTTCTCATTTAAAGTGACTGCTTATTAATGCCCCTATTAAATATCTATTAAAGTATTTCTTGGTAAAATGATTTCAGTAATAGAATTAGGGTTCAAGAAAGCTTCAAAAAGAGATGAAATAGGTTATAAGTGGTTGAAATGTTAACTGTTTTTTTTTATTTAGAGAAATTAAAAGAGGCTTTTATTAATAAATTACGAAAAAAAGTAGAAGCAATTTGTGGAATAATGTAACCAAAATTTACTCGTTCTTACAAAAGAAAATGCATTTGAAATAATTATATTATACTCTCTGTGCGCGTCATTTTTTTCGTCTTAAAACGCATTTATAAATTATTTTAAACACACTATCTACGCAAGTGTTCGTATTCAACTCTAAGTATCAACTGCCTCTTTGTTTTTATTATTGGTACTTAATAATTAAGAATTTAATTTCCCAAGATAAGTTTAGTTTTTTAATAACGACTTCATTCGTGTAACGTTGGTTTTGTTTAGTCTAGTGTCAGGAGCTTAAAGGAAAATAAAATTGTTAAACAAACTTACATACAATAATAAGATACAATATTTGATATTCTACATATACAGGGTGTTTCAAAAAGGTATGTCATAAATTAAATCACGAATTCCGGGTACAAAAATAAATTGATTGAATTTAACTTACCCTAGTACAAAAGTGTACACAAAAAAAGTTACAGCCCTTTGAAGTTACCAAAAAAAATTTGTTTTTTTACATTATCTCCTAAACTACTTGACATTTTGTAATAAAAATGGACACGTTATTTTATTGTTCTGAAAGAATTTCTAAGAAGGGGGTGTGCAGCCTAAATCCCCCCAAACTTTTGAGTACGTTCAAATCAAATAAATTTTGTGGCATCACTAGTTTAACACAATATTTTAAAAATTTTTTTGCCTCATCACTTTTTTCAAAAAACAGTTTTTTTAAGTTACGGCTCTTTTCATTAACCTTTAAAAAATTACGCGCAACTAAACAAATGGCTTAAATGAATTAACAAGTGTACAAAAAATGTCTATAACCTCTATAAATATGATATTACAATAAATGTTCAAAATGACCCCCATTTTCTTCAATATACATACGGTGTCGTTTTAATAAGGAAAACCGAATGCGCTGAAAAATCATTTTTTTTTTTAACGAAATTGATTTGCAGCTTCCATTATTCTAACCCTCCATTGTTGTTCGTTCTCTATTGTTACAGAATACACTTTCTCTTTCATAAACCCCCAAAAGCAAAAGTCCATGGGGTTAAGACCTGGACTTCTGGGTGGCCAAGAAATAGGTGCGTCACGACCCCTTTCAATCCACCGACCAGGATACTACCTGCAAAGGTATTCCCGGACTTCATTATTGTAATGCGGTGGAGCGCCATCTTGTAGAAACCTCATATTTTGCCTTATTGCAATATTCACTTCTTCCAAATACTCTTGTAAATCGTTTGCCAAGAACTGCAAACAATTATCACCATTTAAATTGTTGGGAAGAAATACTGGGTCTATTAGATTAGAAGTTAGTCTCGTCGGTAAACAAAATATTTCTGATAAAATTAATATTTCGAGTGTTTTCCATTAACAACCAATCTCAAAATTCAATCCTTTTAGGATAATCTTCAACCAATAACTCTTGAAACGTTAAGTGATAGGGTTTACGCAGCTGATCCTTCAAACGCCTCCAAGCCCTTACGTGAGGAACTTTTAGTTGGGCAGCTATTAGCCTTGTACTACTTGTTCCAGGGACTTCTTCAATAATTTCTCAAATGTTTTCGTCAGTTATTATTGTACGACCACTATTGCCATCAACTTGCGGTTGGAATGTACCCGTTTCCCGTAAACGACGATCAATGGTCAGAAATAATCGTCTATCGGGTGTATTTCGATTGGGGTATTTTACTGCATAACGCCTTGCGGTTGCTGCACTATTTCCTTGACATTCACTTACGATATTCCCGATAGTTTTTTGAAATCATAATTTAATCTGATCCAACTTTAAATGCATATCTGCCATCTCCTGAAATGTGTAGGCCATTGTAATATCAAAATACACAATAAAATGAGAGCTTCAAATTATTGACTATTATTGATGAAACTGTTTGTAATTATTGTATCCGTAGAAACTAATTGTAATTTTATGGCCAACTAGGAAAAAACTAGTTTTTCGAAAAAGTGGTAAGAGGCAAAAAAGTTTTAAAAATAATGTGTTAAACTAGTGATGCCGCCACAAAATTCATTTGATTTGAACGTACTCAAAAGTTTGGGGGGATTTAGGGTTGCACACCTTCCTTAAAATTTTTCTGTGCGCTTAGATTTTGTTGTTTCTTTTGTATGAAAAATGCTTTCAGAACAAGAAAGTAACGTGTCCATTTTTATTACAAAACGTCAAGTAGTTTAGGACACAATGCAAAAAAACAATTTTTATTTTGTAGTTTCAAAGGGTTGTAACGTTTTTTGTGTACACTTTTGTTTTAAGTTGAATTCAATCAATTTATTTTTGTCCCCGGAATGCGTTTTTTAATTTATGACGTATCTTTTTGAAACACACTGTATATTGAAGTCATTAAAATAATTACGAACTGAAATAAAATGTTCATAAATTCTGTTTTAAATTCTGAGATGATTTGACCTATATAAGATTGTGGACAGTCTGCACTGGTTACTGTCCTTTTACTTAATTTAAGTTTGAAGTTCTGGAACTTTTCGGATGGTCTGCTTATCGGCTCTCTCTAATAATGGACCAATATTTACCATTTACAAATTACCATATTGAGTAAATCATACATCAGAGTTTATTTTTGGAAGATGTTATACAATTGCATATTGTATTTCACATTACGTCATAATAAATAAAATATGAAGGAATTTTCGATATTGACGATATGATAATAGCCTTTTAATATAATGTACAATGTATTAAAACGTATTTTTTATTTATATACCTATGTTCAATTGATATATTTTAGATCTTAATTGATAATACTTGACACCCACTTGAAGAAATTTACATATAATATAATTTAAATATAATTTAACTTACTTTGAAATGTGCGAAATATATTAATTTGAATTACTTTTTTTTAATAAAAAAAATGTTACAGTATGGAGTACTGTAAGTAGACTATTGCGAAGTTTCATACTATGTTTTCTGTTTTTTTTTAATTTAAATATTAATTTTAAAATTAAATAAAGTAATTTTATTATTTATTTATTTATATTTTAAACAAAATACCAAATAAAATTCAATAAATTATTGTTTCTCAACGCCAGCTGCTAAAGTTTTATCAAAGTGCTGAATATTTCGTCTGCATTGTTGCCAAGCATACGTTGCTTACTTTTAACAGACCAGTCAAAGACAGCCTAAATATTAAATTAATAATAAAATATAAATAAATATCATTTGATAGTAAATTTAATTATGATATAAACTATACTAAACATAATGTTTAAAAATAAAATTTGAGTATACCTAGTATATCCCGTTCAGTTTTAATTTAGATTTAAATGGTAACACTGCGCCGTCGACTTTCCACGAACCTCCGTTGACCCGTTGCCAATACTTTGTCATTATACCGTGGTTGTTTAAAGCAATAACAGCGTAGATTTTTATTTATTTTTGTAAACGACATGTCTGTTTATACGTCCGTTAAAAAAGTAATAAAATGGTTTTATGGTGATAATTCTGGACAACAGTGTGTAGATTTATATTCTGTGTTTTTTGAGGGGAGACCAATTCCTTGCGTACAGTCAATTCATAATATTGTTAAAAATCTAAAGAGGTACCATTGCCTCAAAAATTGCAGATAATGTCACGCTAAAGAAGTCTCACCAGAAAAATTCGAGGAAAGAGAATACCAGGATACACAAATTTTTGCAACAATCGAGGTAGATTCAACACATTCATGTAGAATCATTGCTAGAGAGTTATTAAATTTTATTAAAAACATTTTATTCACTGATGAATCTTCTGTTTTGTTAGTAGGGAGACAGAATCATTCCATTACGAGGTATTGGGAGCGGAAAAACCAGCAGAGAAGTGTTTTTTACCGAACTCAACGTCTTCAAAAACTGGCATTTTAGGAGACCACATAATAGATCCATTTTTTATTGAGAGCAACTTGCATAATATATATAATATAATACCTCGATTGGTTACAGAATCATGTTCTTGCCGCTATTCTCAATCTTTCTGATGTAAATCTGGAGAATTTTTGGTTTCAACAAGACGGCTGTTCAGTTTACAACGTTCGAATAATTAGGGAGTACTTAAACAATACTTTCCCGAATCGAGTTATCAGTGGAACAGGCGATATTAAGTGGCCTGTGCGATCTCCAGATCTTACACCCATGAACTTCTTGTTTTAAAGACATTTAAAACGCATCATCTACGATCATCCTGAGGCTAGAGCCCAAAAATTTGGATGAATTAAAAAACCGAATAAGAGAAGTCTCCAATTATGTTACAGCAGAACCTCTTTCATCTGTCTGTAGAAGTTTTTATGACAGATTGGGATACTGTTCAGCCGTAGAACGTCAAATGTTTGAATTATTTCTGTAGGGCATAAATAATTATTTCTTATTTTATTAGGAATTATTTTTTATTTTCAATAAGAGTATATTTTTTGTTTTATCTTTTTAAAGAAATGTGCTTTTGTTTTTAGTTCAACCACAAAAAATTGTTCACATTGTTAAAAACCTATATGCAAATGACATGATAAAGACAGCAAAATAATGATTATTTTGCTTAATCTCAACCACTAGTTCATTATAATCCATAATTTTGAATAGTAATCTTAATAATGGCTACAAAATATATTACTGTTTCTCTTCTTCTTCTAGTTCAATAACTAGCAGCTCTAAATTCCGATGTACTTGATTTTCCTTTATGTTATTTATCTACTAGAACCATCTTTACCTTAAATCTTTTATTAGACGTCAATATTTTTTAGGGTGTCTCATAATATTACTGAAGTATTTCAGCTTGTGCCTCTTTATTATATTGATCACTTGTGTTGACTAGTTAACCTGTCTAAAAACATCCTTATTTTTAACTCTGTCGACCCAGCTTATCATTAGTTGTCATCTGTATACCCACATCTCAAAGACCTTTAAGCATGACCCATACCACAGTAGCAACACGCTAACTAAGCAGTATAAATTCTTCTCGTCTGGAAAAATAAGGATTAAATTACTATTAGACTAAGGAGACTAGTATTAAGTCTGTCTAGTAAATTATCAATCTTTCTTTAAACCCTCGTACAAAAACGTTAAAACAATAGTTATTAAAAGGCAACAAAAGCTGTCTTAATAATTTATTTAGTCAAAAATTTTAGGTACACGTAAGCTCATCATCAATTAGCATAATTGCTCCCGTAGATACTACAAACTCATTACCGCAATAAAACCAGGGATTTTAAAATAGTCCTGGAAAGATATGCAAACTGATCACTGGCATACCTGCACCTATTGCAAGTAAAGACCATTAATTGCTTGCAAACCGCTAAGCTTTGATAATTTGAAAGAATAATTTAAATCCAAATGCAAATAAAATAACGAAGTTGAGAACTATTTCCAATATAACCGGAACAAGCACATGTTCACAACTACTTCCATTAAAAAGTTTACTATCAAAAACCTATGCAGCTAAATTTTCAGATACCAAATACGTTTATATTGGCAGATACGTCTAATATGCCACTCACCATGAGACACCCGATGACCTGATATAAATACATCAGTTAAATTTTAAATTAAAGCAATTTGCTTAAAATGATTTCTAAATTTATTAGATTATCATGTATCATGTAGTGTAAAAACCAGCGCCATCGGGCAAACATACTGGTGACAAGATAATCTATCTGCGATGATGAGTTTATGGGTCTCCAAAGACTGCCGGTGAATAATCTTCTATAACTCCGGAGGCTAATAATTTTATGGGTGCCTATGAAGCGATGAGTTCGTACACGTCCAAAGTTTCTAAACAAATTTTGAATCAATTACTTACTTGTAATAACGTTAGTAATATGACATGCAATGCAATAAATGCTAATCTGTGACTGCTCTCGTAAAATTTTATTTGTGCCTTATACGGAAGTTATTCTGATAGGAAATAATAATTTAAAATATAATTATTGTGGTTTTCAGCCCCCCAAACCTCGTACTCCATGGGAAGGAATATTAAATGCAACAGAAAACAAAGTAGTTTGTCCACAATCACTCAGCCCAGACTCCGTTGAAGACTGCTTGGTTTTGAATGTATATACACCAGCGGTAAGTTTACATCATACTTTATAAATTAATTCAGGGATATATATATATATATATATATATATATATATATATATATATATATATATATATATATATATATATATATATATATATATATATATATATATATATATATATATATATATATATATATATATATATATATAGCGTATGAAATAGCGGTAGCTGTGAAACGTATAAAAAATAATGGACCTTCTGTTCCTGTAAATTTATCAATTGAACTGAATAAACATTTCCTTATAATAGTAAAAAAGTAAAAGAAACTAGGTATTTGATAACTGTTTAAAACTAGCATATATCGAATGTCGAAGAATTTGACGATCGTATTGAACAAGTATTTACATATGTTAAAAAAAATGAAATACTTATTAAACTCCATTCGCTTAGCTCGGGCATATTTTGACAGATTCATTGTCGGAAACCTACAACACAACAATTCCTGCTTCTCAGTATTCATAGCTCAAATATCCTACTATTGCAGACTTCTTCCTTAAAAAAAAGAAGAATTATTTTAAATAGTGGAAGTGTATACTAAACCCATCAAATTTTATGTAATATATATTTAAAAAATATGTTTTAGTTGTTATAATTTAACATAACTATTTATTATATGGTGCAGATAAATAAATATTGATTGTCGGTAATTCGCAAAGTTCTATTTTATTTACTATTTAGTTTGTTTACTATTAATATTGGCTATGAGTACGTATGCTTGGTTGTATAGTAATTTCCAGCCACTTTTAGTCTGTCAAAAAGTAACTAACTTCGCAAAAAAATAATTATTAAATTCACTAGAGAGTTCGGACTGGGAATAGCGAACCGAGTATATAATGGATGGTTTCAATGCCAAAGTAGGCAAAAAGAAATGCAAAGAATGAATAGGAGAACATGGATTTGGCAAGTGCAATAAACGAAGAAAAAAATTGAATGAATTTGTCCCAGAAAAAGAAAAGGTTATAACAAAAATATTATACAAGCTTACACCAAGAAGATTCTATACCAAGAAGTTGCCTCAGGATACAGAGAATACAATCGCAAGTAACTAAATATTTATGAAACTAAATAGAATGTATCATGAGAGGAAGAAGATACAAAAATTTTATTAAAGTAAATCCAAGTGCTGACGTAGCTTTTGATCACAACCCAGTTGTTGTTGAATTCAGGTTAAATCTTAAACAATCCTAAAAGAGCCGAAATAGACAACATCGATCTCTCTGCACTGAGAAACAGGGAAAACAATTTATCCTTTTAGTTAAAATGATAAATGAAGAACTACTGACAGCTACAGTAGCTAACAGAAACGGCCAGGATGTAAACATCGAATGGAAGAAACTAAAGGCACTGTAGGTCGATGTTTGACCAGCAAGCGAGAAAGACGTGTTTTAAGCACTCATGTATCTAGTTAAATAGTAATTATAGAAATAAATTTAAAAGTAATTAGGTAAAAAACTAAGTAAAAGTGATTTGTATACTGAATATTGGAATCGTGAGTAGATAAATATACTTTTTTTATCTATTTGGATTTAGATATTTAAGTAAATCACTGCAATTAGTTATAAATATTATCCAATTTAAATGAACTGGTATCACAGCGAAAGCTGTAAACCAGCACCGGTTTTAGTCGGATTTTAAATTCATTTAAAAGATGTCATCTTCCAGTCAGCTACCACAAAATGCATCATACTCACAGCAAAAGCAGTTAGTCAACCACGTAGTATATTAATCCCAAACAGAGATCAAGCTATTCTATTTAACATTCTAGAGAATTGTATAATCAATAACTATCTTGAAGGATTGAGTAAGCATGTAGAACCAAAAAATATAATTTTCGCATCCAGTATATCAAACGGTAGAATATGCATATATCTATCATCTAAAAACCAAGTAGATAAATTCATAGCAGAAAAAAAGAAGATAATAGTAAATGGAAATATACTAGAAGCGAGAAGATTAATAACTCCATCAGTCCGCTTAATTCTGTCCAATGCATGTCCAAGCATAACTAACTTAAGAATGGACGAATTAATAAAACTAGGTTTAAATCCTCTCTCAGAAATATTTACCTACGGATAGGAGCAACCAATCCTGCCTTCAGTCATATTCTAAGCTTCCGAAGACAAATTTTCATTTCACCTTTTCCAGACAACTTTGTACTACCTGAATTTTTTATCATCGAATTGGAAGAAACATCATACCGCATATTTATGGCCCAAAATGAAACTTGTTTCAAATGCAAATTAACAGAACACCAGGCAGCTAATTGTCTAAATGTTTCACTGATAGTCCAATGATAGTGCAATGCAAACAGAAATGAGACAAAATTCATCAATAAATCATACTCAACAAGATAATCTACAAAATAATCCCACAATCTCAAATACGACTCCCTTTACACTTATTACGTCTTCTCAAAACACATTACAAACCGTAGTAATTCCAAATTTATTAATAAATCAAACCCAACAATGCTCACTACAAAATACATCTATACATGGACCACTTCTTCAGTTCAGGACCAATCGCATAACCTACATCGTCATCCTCTAATGCCCAAAAACATAAATCAACCTCACCCGAAACAAGTCAACACTTACCAAATAAAAATACACATATGAATTCTCACGAACCCCAGATAGCTTCGAACAAAGCAACCGGAAAAAGAACCCTTGAAAAACCTAAGCTTCAATTGAAGAAAAAAACAAAAACTGATGACAAAAACTTAAGAAATAAAATACCAAATCTCTAAACATTACTAGAACCAGTTAGAGAATATGTAGAAAAGGAAAAGCAATTGCTAAGTTTCTATCAAGTAGTGGATCTATTCGAAAATATACAAGAAGCAAAAGACATAATCAGCGTAACAAAATTGTACTCAGAAGACTCCCATGCACTTATAAAGTTTCTAACTGAATTACATCCATACTACATCGACAAAAGAATGAAAACCAAAAGCACCAAATTAATACGAAAACTTGGCAAACACATAGGTTTACTCTCTGCAGTGAAAACTTCATTGTCGGAAGAAGATTCCGACTTATCGGTAAATAATTCCTCTAAAGAATAATAAGATCACTGTTGACTTCATGTTTGTTCCATCACATTCAGGTATACAGGAAATGAAGAAGCAGATGAACTAGCCCGCTTAGCATCCTTTAGCCAGGACTAAATTCTTATTAATGAGGTTTCTTCTGGTGACTTCAAGTCAGAAATAAAATATACAGTATTGAGTACGTAAAGCAAGGTAAACTCAAGGAAATCGAACAATTAGTGAAACCGTGGCTCCAACCCACAGCGAATAGACACGACCAAGTGAGAATAGCGCGTTTGGGGCTGGGGCACAGTGATTTGACACATAAACGCCTCTTTGCGCGGACTAACTCGGTGCAAAACATATGAAGCATCAAGAGGGAAGCACACCTTTACAAATAATATAAAGGAAGCCTTAGAAAAAAACATGAACATTAAAAAACACAATAAGTTATCTTAAAGACTCAGGACTGTATCAATTATTGTAATTTTTTCTAACTTTACCTGTATTATATTTTTTAGGTCGCTAATAACCCTTGTGGTTGCAGCGTAAATAAATAAAAAAAAGACACTATACTACAAATAAGTAAAAATAAACTTAAAAATAAAATGCCAGACAAAGAAAAAGATAGCTACTCTAAATAAAGCGAGGATAAAAAATGTATGTTTTCAGATTTGCTATTACAGTAGACTCCTGAGAATATCTTACGTAAACGTAAACAGAGTCACGAATGATGTCTTGCAACTTTCAAAACAAACAAAATAATGAAATAAAGATATTAAACCTGCAATAACGTGTAAAGATTTTAGGAAAGTGTAGCCTTGAAAGGAGAGGAATGTTATGGCTCCGTAATCTTGTAGCCGCGTAAATCTATCCAAAAGCTGCGAATAAGAAAGCCAGGAAGGAAAACAACCAAATGCTTTTAGATCTGGGAAATCCTGCATAGATAACACATTTTACTTGAGACCACTACATAAGAAAAAAGATCTGGTTAGATATAGATAACATGTCTCATAAAATATGTTTGATACTATTTTCCTATACGCATCTTTTAGTTAAATATTTGTGTTATAGAAACCCAGTTCCGGTGCATCATTACCAGTATTCTTTTTTATTCCTGGAGGAGCATTCGTCCGTGGAAGTGGTGAAATATCATTATTTAATCCAAAGTCTTTGGTTGATTTTGATATCATTATCGTAACAATAAACTATCGACTGGGGTCATTTGGTAAGTATTAATATTTAATTTTTTTTGAAAGCCATGTGTTTTAGTTTTAACGACCACTTACATAGCCTCTCTGTTAAAATTTTACTCTCTGATTCGGAGAAAGTACCATATATTTAGGTGCTTTTTTAGTTTCTCCCACGATTTAAGGAAATGACCATTGGTGGGACATCATCATCATCATCATCATTGGTGCTACATCCCTATAAAAGAGCCTCGACCTTCCCAAGTCTATTACGCCAGTCAGTTCTATCTATTGCCAACTGTTGCCAGTTTGCTGCGCCTATTTGTCTATCATCCTCATCTACACCATCCCTCCATCTGAGTTTTGGTCTACCCCTACTTCTACTTCCCACAGGTTGTGACATAAGGATTCGTCTAGGAGGGTTGTTCTGCTGTGATCTTGCCAGATGTCCTGCCCATCTTAGTCTTCCTATTTTTATAAACGATACTACGTCTTTACCACCAAATATATGTTTATATCTGTGATATATCTCGTAGTTGTACCTCCTTCTCCAAACACCATTTTCACAGATGCCACCAAATATTCTTTTCAGGATCCTTCGTTCAAATATAAGCAGGAGATTTTCATCTGCCTTGGAAATGATCCATGTCTCCGACCCATATGTCAACACTGGTTGTATAAGGGTTTTGTATATAGTTATTTTTGTTTTTTGGCTTAAGTTTCTGCTTCTCATATGTCTACTCAGTCCAAAATAGCATTTGTTTGCTAGGATTATTCTTCGCTTGATTTCTTCCGTCATGACGTTCTCCTTGGTGATCAAGGAGCCTAAGTATGTGAATTTGTCCACCACTTCAAAGGTAGAATTATCAACCGTGAATTGGTGGCCGATGTTTCTGGCTCTATTGTTGGGTGTTGATGCCATTATCTTTGTTTTATTTTCATTTACTTGCAGGCCCATATTTTTCGAGGCGTTTGACAAGGTGGTATACATTTCTTCTAGCTTGCGTGTTGTGGGGGCAACTAGATCAACATCATCTGCATATGCCAAAATTTGGGATGATTTATTAAAAATGCCTATTAAAAATATAACCTAAGTTATAAATACCGTACAAAGTTCTTTCGCCAAAATGTCCACCCCCCCCCCCCACGTAAGCTTATCTGGCCTGTGACTCACCTGTAGAGGAGAAGGAGAAGGTACAAATATGGGCTACCATTTTGTTTATTGCTGATATCTTGACTATTTTTTGATCGAAAAAGTTCAAATTACATAATTGGCATGTAGAATTGTTTTGTTCTTTTGTGCTAGTCCGTTTTTCTGCCTAGGAAAATATTTTTTTCTGTAATATCATAAAAACACTCACGGTGTCATTTAAGTAAGAAACGGAAAGGTGATATAAATATGGGCTACTAGTAAAAATATTTTTATTTTTATTTTATAATTTTTTATGTACAATATTCACACACATATTCGTCTCTTTCTGCACCAAAACAATCTATATGTGCCCACAAGTTGCACATAAGGCACTGATTCCATTTTCACCTCGATAATCCTCACAAAATTTTCCGTCACAGAAAATACAATTTACATACGTATTTTCCGGATCCGTTACACCAGGAATCTCTTCCAAATCCATATCTTAATCAGCTGGTTGAAATTCCTGCTTACTATCGTTGTCAGAAGAACTTTCGATTTCCTTTTTATGCCGCCTCTCTGACTTGTTTTTAATTTTTTTCTTAGTGACTCAGCCATAATGTGTCGTTTTACTGCTTGTACTTTTTGCTGTTTTGCTGGTCTAATGCTTCCTTATAAGTTGAAGAAGTTATTACCGTTAATTTCGATGATTTTCTACCACAATTTGTAGATTTTTTCCTGATCGACGGCACTGGCGATATTTCAAATGGACTTACAAACTTCTGCAAACCAGAAGGAACTGGTTCACTGATGTTGCTTGCTTCTGTTGTTTGTGGTATGATAGCAGGTTCAATAGCTTGCGGTTCTACACGGCTGTGGTTGTTACTCTCAATTTCTGCTGCAATAAAATCTGCATCTGAGAACACAGTCTTATTCAATGGATAAATTCCAGTGGCGCGGAATCCATTTACAGCACTTTCTCCAGTTTGGCTTTTAAGGTATGCTTTGCCAAAAAGTTCTACAATATCGTAAATATCGTACTGAGAGAGGGCGCAGTTATTACGAACCATTGCCTGATTTCTTCGCTATAGTATGCCTTGAGCGTTCCCATGAAAGTTTTGTCTAACGGTTGCAGTTTGTGTGTTGAATGTGGAGGTAATGAAATTATAACTATGTTATTCTCCCTTGCCAGATTGATCACATCTAAATTGCGAGTATGGCTGTAATGTCCATCCAATATAAGAAGTACAGGAAACTCTTTAGAGGGTTTAACGGTATCTATGAAGCGTTTAAACCACTGTGTAAATAAATTAGACTGCACCCAACCACTAGGATGAACGGCTGATATCGATCGAGGAGGAGTACCTTTCATGAGTTGCATATTCATATTCTTTCTTGGGAAGATTACCATGGCTGGGATAAAATTCCCTCCAGCACTCATACATGCAATTAAAATGATCAATGATCCTCTCTCAGGCGAAGTCAGCGATGCGATTTGTCTCTTTTCTTTGCGCTTCACTATTGCTGCAATTTTATTAATTGGAATTTGATTACTGGAAAAATTGTATTTATCATATGCTTTTTTCAGATGATCAAAAAATATTTGAACATTTTCTTTGTTAAAGCTAGCTGCCTGTCTAAAAGACGTTTCAGTTGGTCTCCTTAAATCCAATGTATTTCTATGACGCGCCAAGAACAAATCTAGCCAACCTCTACAAGCTTTTTTTAACTGCATTAAGGGATGATTTAATCCATTTGATTCAGCCAGATTAAATGCCATTCGTTTGATATCAGTCCGCGTTAAACCATAGAATTTCGCTTCCATTTGAAGGATGTAGTCCACCAAACATTTTTCTAAATCTGGGCCAAGAATAGTTCCTCTTCCCAGTTTCTTAAGTACTGCTTCATCTAGACTCAGTTCAGTGATTGTTGCTAACCGTTGTACTGTCGATATCGGGATATTATAAGTTTGAGCTACTTTTAATGTACACACCGTTTTATCTCTCACAGCTTGAATAGCAGATTTCATGCTATCTGGATCCCAGGATTTTCGTTGTTTTGGACTTACAATACTTTTTCTAGGCATTCTGAAAAGAAAAAAACCCTGTAGACTAAACTGATACAAATATGGGCTAGCTCATATTTGTAAGACCACACAAATATTGTCTAGCTCATATTTGTAGCACCACGCTAGCCCATATTGCAACATAACCAAACATATATTCAAATATTAATAACTAAAATGCAACACAAATTAAAAGAAAAAGTCGAAAATGTTATGAAAATATCAGCCTTTCGCTTACTATGTATGTGTGATAAAATATTAAATCTATTCTTAGTTTTCACCGAAAAAAATTGAAATAAAAACATACCTGAAAATTTTTTTGAACAGCGTTAACAATAACATGTGATTGTTTCAACGGTCACTGAACCTAGGTCACTATAAGCTTTATTAGTTATTATTTTAGACTAAAGAGTGTCTAAGCAAGCTATTGACGTATAGATGGTGGTATGTATTTCATATTAATTGCGATAACCTATATTAGTAGCATAGCCCGTATTTGTACCTTTTCCTCTACCGATAAGAATTGACGGTATAGTTTCTAAAGTTGTTATTACATATTGCAGTATTGTTTTACATGTGATTAATACCATTTTTATTAAAAATCTCTCATAAGCTGGCAGACTATAAACTATTGGGTCAAATTTAATCTAGTATAGCTGAAATTAAAGCTTTTTTACTTACTTGCATAAAGTTGTACTTATCTTCCTTTAAAGTGTTGATTTGATACAATAAAAATAATAAAAAAACACTGTTTTTCCAGCTTAAAAGTGCCATAAAAAAATTCTAACCAACAGTTTTGAGTTGCACGTGCTTAAAGGTTATTCCAGCCATTGCCATTATAAGGCTGTGCTAGTTTCAAAAATTTATTATTTAATGCTTAAAATAATTCATTTTTGTCTCAACAGCTTGGACTAGATTTTAAAGCTAGGATCGGAGGATGTTGATTGGTAATTGTTGGCTGTTTTGCTCGCTAAGTTCTTCGAAGTCTAGCCCAGTCCATTGTTTGATGTTTCTCATCCAGAACAGTTTTTTTACTCCAATGTCTCATTTTTCTTCTATTTTAGTCTTTATAATTAATTCGAGTGTATATTATTTTGCGTGTCTTAACACATGTCTTAGTTGTAGCACTTCTTTTTTTGTTATTCTAGCTGTCCAAGGTATTTTCAGAATTTGACGATAAACCCATATCTGGACAGCCTAGTTTATTTTAAGCTCAGTTTTTAGCGCCTATGTCTCGACAATACAGAAATATTGACCAGTAATAGGTGGTTTTCACTGCTGTGACAAGGAGTCAAAGGTCAAAGTGCGCTCAAGTGGCTTACTTTCTACTACTTCTTAGATTAGAACAGGATACTTATTAGGACCAAATAAGAGAACAATTTTTGGAGCTTTACGGCACCTTTACCTTTCTTTCTTATCACTGAGACTTACCATTTAATGATTATTTACGCACCTGTCCTCATTTATATTCTCTTTGTATAATACATACGCTACTGTAAGAAAAACGATGATTAGTATTTAACTTACATGCACGTTGTTTATTTGTTTTTGCGTTCAAATTGCTGGGGAACTCCAATAATTTAGTACTTTACTAGGGGACCTGCATATCACAGTGTTTATCATATCTCGGATTAGGAAGACAAATGAGGAGTTATGTAATTAAGCTGGTAATTAACAAATACTCATGTAATGAAAATGTGTTTAGCTTTCAAATGCGGTATTAAAAAATATTGCAGCATTCCATAAATAGATCGGTAGTGTAAGTTGAATTTGTTTATTAGTAACCAGAATTAGTAAATTGAAGGAAATCACATTTAACAGCAGAAAAATTATAATTTTATTCTAGAGTAAAAATATAAGGGGGTAAAAATTTAACGCTACACCGGGACCGAAGGTTTTCCGAGCTCTCCCAAGCACGGTGGCAACTCAGTTATATAAGAAATTCAGACAAAAGTAGACAAAAGTAACACTACTATTGCTATAGATAAAATAGAATATAATAACAAAACAATAGAGATTTTTTAAATGATCAAAATATTGAAACAATAAACAAAGATTCCACGGAAAAGTATGAAAAACAAATTAAAATGGCGTTAGAAAATTCAAAATCAATATTAGATTCAATAGAACAGAAATACCTCAATATCATGAATCCACAGCCCCCAAATTATACACTTGTATTAAATTACGTAAACATGATCACACAATAAGACTTATAGTTGCTTTTTATACAGCTCCGTCGTATAAACTTTCAAAAAAGCTATTAGAGATTATTTTAGAACATACCAAATTTTTAGCTGAATTTACCGTAAAATGTACAATATACCTAGTTAATAAAATACATTTTTAATTACCTAACAACTTAAGATTAATTTCATTTGACGTATAATATCTTTTTTCTAGTATTCAGTTTGCTAACACCTTTGCCAAGATTCCTTACGACTATGAATCCTACACCATTACGATCAATATGTTTTTCAATAAATACTTAAAATGTAGTTCAACTTTTAAAATTTTTTTATAGTATACAACCATTTGCATTGTTTGTCTACTTCCAGGATTTCTAACAACACTTGATGAAAATATCCCCGGTAATTTAGGACTTAAGGACCAACTTCTGGCCCTTAAATGGACGCATGATCATATCCATAAATTTGGAGGCGATCCTGATAAAATAACACTGGGTGGACAAAGTGCTGGAAGTATGTCTGCTGGATTCCATTTGCTCAGCAGAGCAGCTAAAGGTATGTAATTGAAAAATATTTCATATTTCGTTGTTTATTTTTTAATATGTAGATACGAGGGAAATGAAGTTTACTTATATACAATTTAACTTAATGAATAACAACAATATCAATTGCTGATGATAATCAATGAGTGATATAAGCGACAGGGACATCCGCTCCCGCATCGCATTATGAAAAATATTTTAAATATACATTGCTTTTCAGATTAAAGTATCCACCTTAAATAACTTTCGAACTTCTATTTTTTTAGGAAAAGTGCAAAAACAAGTAAATTACTATTTGAAAGGGGAGACATTATGTCATATTTAGGCTTGCTGGAAAAGGCACTCCCTCCTCCCCCATACCATCCCTTAATTTTTTTTTAAATTACTTCCACGTTTATTTATTTAATAATTGGATTCTCCTCTTTGTACTGATTTGAAAAATTTATGACACATGATGCTTAAAGTGATTAGTTTATGAGAAAAATAAATACAAAATCAAGAAAACTGGATTGAAAAAAAGTTATTTTTTTATCAACTTTATACAATAGTACTAAAGTTTAAAATTCTTCTCTGGCATTGCTTATTACGTATCCTTTTAATTGTCGACATTCGATATTCATCCTCTATTCTTTGTAGTAAATTATCCAGAGATTCTGTTTGAGTATCATAAATTTTTGTTTTGAAATACCCCCATAAAAAGAAGTCTAGGGGTGTTAAAACCGGTGACCTAGGTGACCAATCCATCATCTGTCCTCTTCTACCTATCCAACGAAAGGGAAAAGTTTCGTTTAAAAATTGTCGCACAGGTAGAGCAAAGTGTGGAGGAAGTTTGTCATGTTGAAATACAACCAAATCTTGCATTTATTTAGCAAAATTTTGCATTTATTTAGCATTTATTTTTAACTGCGAGTAAAACAACAAAAAACATTAATCAAAAGCTAGCATCGTTGTAATTTCAATTTTCGACTCTTTAAGAGCTGTTCTTCGATCTGTCACTACAATATTATATTTGCTGAAGAATAGTTCTGTCTACGCTGTTCGTTGGACTCCAGATGCTCTGTAACGTTGCTTTAGCAAATGACGGAAAACTGCACTGTACAGTAAGCAAAATATCCTTCACAAGGCTTTGTCGTTTGCTTTCATAAGCATTTTCTTCAGTGTAGCGTAAATTTCTTCGTCTTCAGTGAGCAATCGAGATGTTTTTACATCAAAATAACCTTGGCGATGGTGTTCAAGTGACGATTTTAAGTCCTCTAATTTGTTCCATAAAAGATGCGCGAATGGATAACTGGCTCCTTCAAAATCGTCTATTAATTTCATTAATTTTGGACAGAAGTCGATGATGAAGATCATTTGAATTTCTAGTTTACATCTGAAAGTTTCATCGGCGTAATTGTCTTTGAGAAATTTCATACATTTATTTCATTTCATTCCCCCACACATTAAAAAAATTGAGTATGTGATTAAGATATTCACTTAGATACGACACTTCTGAGAACCGAGAGTTCCATCTAGTTACAACTGGTGCTGGATAAAGTTTTGCTGGATAAAGTTTTGCTGGGAGATTGGGCTCGTTTTCTTTCAAATAATTCAAGTAAGAGTTCTTTATTTTTCTTGAAAGACAAAAGACTGACTTGACTTTTGCTGTAAACATGTTTAACTCCTTGAACTCTCCTACAAAAACATCACCAAGATTAACTTTATGAGCCAAACACTGGTAATGTAAGATATGTGGCCCTATTAGAATTTTTACTAGGTTAAAGCAAGTAGACATGTATCTTGCTGAATCTGATACCAGGCCTCTAACTTGTGAATAATCAATTTCAAAGTCTTTTAATGTATCTATAATTGCCTATGAACACGTTGATGCATTTGCAGTATCAAGAAAGTTAACACTGGCTAAATAACATTCTTGATGTAGTACAGAATCTATAGTTGTGAAAAGAATAGCAAAAACATATCTTCCTTGTCCATCCGAGGTTTCGTCTGCTACTATTACAATGAGCTTGTCTTTCAGGTGTTGCTTTGTATTGGCTTTTTTAGACAGCCCACACCGTGGCACTACCTTTCTCCTTAAACTGTCTGCACATAGAAGAGCACCCGACCCCGGCACATATTTAGCAATATATTCACGCACAGCTGGATGATCCAATTTATGAAGTGGAATGTTGGCTTTCAAACACATACTAACTGTATCTTCCACAAAAGTATCATTTTCTTCTTTTGCTCGTTTCTGTCCCTCAAAGCCACTAGCAACTGACATTTGTCGCTTAAATCCTAAAGTAGATGCAATAGATTTTTTCTTGTTAATCTGGTTAGTCGACTTCACATGTTTCTGCAGTGTGTCCTTTTTATCACCGTACAAACGAGTATTGCAATACTTACACATCACAGTATCTGTTGCAAATTCTTTGAGCCGATCGCTCAAAATTGTTTTAGGGCGTCCCATTTTAGGGGATAATTTAAGTAACTTTATTTTACTATTAAAACTTTTTTGATAGACTATGTTCTCACTCAGTAAAAATGGACGGAATGAGCACTGATTGTCCTGGTTGACTAATTTATATGTTTAGAAAATAAGAATTAGCCGACTTTTATCACTACTTAGATTTTTACTAATACAAAAGACCGAAGTGCAGATAACAGTCGGCTTATTTATATTTCTCAAAGAATTTACATTGAAAAATATCAATTCCTTATCTTATCTTTATCTACTTAATGATGAATAATAAAAGATCCTTCTGTTTCAACATGTGTTAGAACAATAAACAATCCTTTCAAAAATTACAATAGAAAACTTTCCGTAAAATTTCCATACCTTCGTAATTACCTACTTATTTGGGGGTGAGTTGAGCACCTGCAGATATTTCGCGGAAATAAAGAAAACTCCATATTTCGCATTTATCGCATTTATGTTTAAAATTTCGCCGAGATTCGTATCTATTTCGTAAAAACGAAAATGATGCTGTGTGTGAAATTCACGCACAATATATTATGTATATTATGCTCTCAGCCCAGTATCGGCCATTATGTCTGTTCACCAAGGCATTTAATGAAAATGAGCATTCATCGGAAAAGCAAATATTGCTTAACAATTGTGGATTTTATTAATGATGCATTGTGTCATTTATTCACAAAATTCGAAATGACGATCAAAATCTTCTTCATTTAACTCTTGTATCGACGATATATATATATATATATATATATATATATATATATATATATATATATATATATATATATATATATATATATATATATATATATATATATATATATATATATATCCACAGTTTTCACTTTTCACTGTATTCCTTCACTCAACCGTTTTCTCCAATTTTTCCTGTTTAGCCAGTCCCCTTTCTGTAGGTTTCTTCTACTCATTGCTTCGTCCACTTCATCTCTTCATCTCTGAAAGATCTTCGGGGTCTGCCTCTCTTTCTTTTTCCTATCGGGCCCCACTCTGTTATTCTATTTATCCACCGATTTTGGTCTGCTCTTCTGACATGTCCGTACCAGGTTAACCTCTTCTGTTCGATGTAGTCTATTATGTCGGAGTTTATTCCCATTCTCCTCTTAATCTCCATGTTATTTATTCTATCTCTTCTTGTTACTCTGCAGCTTCTCCTTAGGAATTCCATCTCTGTTGCTCTTATTTTGTTTTTGGTTTTCTTATTTATTGTCCAATTTTCACACCCATAAGTGAGGATACTTCTTGTCATGGTATTATATATTTTTTTCTTTGTTTTCATGCTGATGTTCTTATCCTATAGTACCGGGTATCGATGAATGGAACTTAAATTTATGAAAGATTCGGAAGGCTGTATAAGGTGAAACACCGATTGCTCTGCTAAGTGTTGACAGTGACTATGCTTGCTCAACCTCTAAAGTTAACTTGCCCTAAAACGGCTACTTGGATTGTTTCGTTATTTATGAGTTTCTGTCGGTTATGTTTTTTATTGCAAACTGGCATTGTTGCTACAAATTTTAGCATCAGTTCAATCACATACCTATAAGTTGCATGTCTATTGTGGTGTGCTTCATTAAAAATTCTAGCAGCAGTTCTTGCATAATTATTATTTTTGTAGTGTAAACCTACAATTTCGATTCATCCTTGCAAAGTGTAAACAAAGAAAAATTGTCTATCTCATAAACTAATCACTTCAAGCCGACTGTATTATACATTTTTGAAATCAATACAAAAAGTATAATCCAAATATAAAATAAAAAAGAGTGAAGTAATTTAAAAAAAAAGGGATGAAGCTGGGGGTGAGGGGGTGCCTTTAGCAGCGAGTTTAAATATGACATAATGTCTCCCCCTTAAAATATGAATAAGTTCAAAAGTTATTTAAGGTGGATGGTTTTATCTGAAAAGTAATGTATATTAGAATTATAATCATCACAAGGCAAATAATTGCAATTTTATTCACTTTTCTTACTTTCTTTAAGTACTTTTGATGACCCCCTTATTTATAAATAGTTGATATAATCATCACAAGGCTATGATTGCAATATTTTATTTTTATTTTTCTTACTTTTAATACTCTTGATGACTCCCTTATTATAAATAATTCATTAATCTATTGTTTTTCTTTTCAATTTTCAGGCTTATTTAGGGGCATTGTTCAACAAAGTGGCTCATCATTATCTACCGTCTTTTATCCATCAAACGACAGAGAACTGGCCTTTGAATTTGGCAAAGCCTTAAACAGTTCATTTACGTCAACCGACTCAGGAGATTTATTAGAACTATTACAACAAGCCTCCTATTCAGATTTAGTAGCTCTTAATAGCAAGGTAGATATCCACTTTTTTTTTCACTATTACTATCACCACCACAGTTATTTGGTCAAAGTGTAATTCAAAAATTCATCCTTTAAAGCGTAAGTAGTATGCTTCTAGTAGTTCTGTAACTTTGGACTATATATTCAATAATACGGCTCTTTTTTATTTGTTTTACAATAAATCCCGCTCCATCTATGTGTTAATTTTCATTAAATCTATGGAATATATGGAATGGGTTCTATTGTCAAGTGTGCCGGTTCCCGTTTATCGCAATTCCTGCAGTGCCAAAACATCTACTGTGTTCGTGTTTGTTCCAGCTCTAGACAACGTTTGGGTATTTCATGTTTCTAATCTTAATTCCATTTTTCGTTTGTGGAATCTTTATAGTAATTTTCGTCCGGTTAGTAGTTCCTGAGGTCCCGTAACATATTACTTTTTACCAGAAGAATTTATTGGCCTTTAGCCCAACCCCAAATCTACAAAGTTACATACATTTCTGTTAGAGTGGCTATACCTTAGCCGTTTTTGGTTCGCAGGTGAAATTTTACTTCCCACTTACCCGTCGACCCCAGGACCAGTTAGGGCGTTCTTTTATCCCCCTTACGCTTAGAGACGTGTCCGATGGGAGACAGACAACTTCACATAACACGGACATCTTTTCCATTTTATTACCATATCCTTTAGTTTCGAAATTCTATCAACAATATAGACAATTTGATTTATTTAGAATAAAATCAATTAAAAATTACACCATTATATTTCTAATTAAACAATTTATCTGAAAATAGTTCACTTCTGGAGCAACAGCTGGTTTCATGAATGCCTTGACTTTTAAACCTGTTATCGAGGATGACAACGATGACGCCTTTGTTACCGAACCAATGCATGCAGCTTTATTGGATGGCCATTTTAATTTAGTTCCTGTTCTTATTGGCTTCAATTCTGAAGAATCTTTGGCTTTCTTAGGACGTAAGTATAAGTTTCTTTCCTTATTATCAAAAAATAATTTTTGATATATATTTTAAATGTAACTTTTCTGTAGTTTCCAATATTTTTGCTTTTTTTTTTATTCAGAAATTGGAGAACAAAATATCCAAGAAAGGGCCATATTACTTGATGAAAATTCAGCAAATGTTGTATCGCGATCCCTCAATGTAGCTGAAGAAGATAGAGAAAATGTTGGTAAAGAATTGAAAGAATTCTATACTTCTTCTTTTACTGATGATAGAAATGCATTGATAACGGTAAGTAAATCCAGCATATGTTATTATATAATTTACGTGAAGATGAATCTATGAAAACACCTACTACATTATACAAATTCACGTTAACAAACAAATTATTTAACCCCAAGTATTTTATGGACTATTCACAAACCGTATATATTGAGGCAATTGAGAGTGGGAAAATTTTAGATCTCTAGAACAATATAAGAAGCTCCCCTTTTCAAGATGATCATTGGTTACGTGACCATGATCACCATCGGCTGCAATATACGTTTATAATAATATATACAAAATTAAGCCATTTGTCAATTCTACGTTTGATATAAACTGTCGGGTGGCTTTCCATAAATGTTTGGTAAAAAAATGATTTTTAACCTCTTGTTATATATTTTATCATTTATATTCTATTATTAAAAGTCCTCTATTTAAAATCAGGATGCTACTCCATCTAAAAAAGAGAATTCGATCAGTAAATACTACTAATCATGATATACGGCTGCGAAACTTGGACACTAAAGAAAGACATAAAAGCGAAACTCAGAGGTCAGTGAGCGATGCAGTATAACAAAGAGAGATCAAAAAAGAATATAATGGATCAAACAGAAAACCTAAGTCACTGAGGTTATCCATAAAATTAAATCTTTAAAATGGCAGTGCGCGGGACATTTAGCAAGAAGAACTGACAATAGATGGCGCACTAGAATTATACTGTGGTATACAAGAGGCGTCAAGGGACCAAAACGACGTCTACATTTAAGGTGGGACTATGACATAAGGAAACAAGCCAATACAACATGGCACAGAAAAGCGAATTTTAGACAATCGTAGGCAGAAATGAAGAACGACTATGTAAGAAAAGCTGCACCATAATCGGTAGAATTCGCAATAAATGATGATTAAAAGACCATGCAATTATTTAATATATTTATAGCGATATAGCGATAAATATACATGGACGCAAGAAACACGAAAGCTGAAATCGATAATAGACTACATAATAATCAAGCAAGATACCACGATAAAGATCAAAAATGTGCGAGTCAGAAGAGGAGCAGAATGTGGAACGGACCATAAACTACTGACAGCAAAAATGGACATTAATTGGAAACATAACAAGACCCCCTTTACAGAAGAACCGTTGAACACTATAAGAGAAAAACAATACAATATAGAACTACTCCAAGAACAATCAATAAGAGAACTATACCAACAACGTCTAAACCAAAAATTAATAGAATTTAGATACGGCAACATCGAAGAAATATACGAGCATATAAAGGCGAGTATAAAACAAGCAGCATTCGAAGCCCTTGGAGAAAAAGAACATATAACAAATAAACAGCACTATTATGAAATAAATGAACAAACAAAAAGAATAATTGAAGAAAAAAAGCAACTATACAGAAAATGGCTGACTACAAACAACGATGAAGTATATAAAGAATATAGTGGCTGACTACAAACAACGATGAAGTTTATAAAGAATATAGAGAAAAAGATAGAGAAGTGAAAAAACAAATAACATAACAAAAGAATGAAGAATGGGAAAGAACCTGCTTAAATATTGAAACATACATAGGAGCTACAAGAACTTTGGAGTCATGGAAAGTACTGAGAGGATTGAAACAAAACACAGAAGAAAAAATTAAATTGGGAAATATACAGGACAAAGAATGGAATGACTATTACAAGGAACTGTTAACAGAACAAAGACCACAATTTATTGGAAAAGAAAACAGGCGAAGACGAAGCAGATCCCCACAACAAGAAATAGAAATAACAGATAGGGAAATGAGAACGGCCATAAAAGCAATCAAAAATAAGAAAGCACCGGGACCTGGAGGCATCTCACCTGAGCTTATAAAATACGGATCAAAAAAATTACACCCGATGATACAATGAATATTTCAGAAAGCTATAAATGGAGAACAGCTTCCAAAG
The DNA here is from genome assembly GCF_040954645.1 of Diabrotica undecimpunctata. Classification (NCBI taxonomy): domain Eukaryota; kingdom Metazoa; phylum Arthropoda; class Insecta; order Coleoptera; family Chrysomelidae; genus Diabrotica; species Diabrotica undecimpunctata. The sequence continues at coordinate 27,070,511 of NC_092810.1, forward strand.
GAATGGACGGAGGCATATATAACATCTATATTTAAGAAAGGAGATAGAAAATGATGCGAAAACTACAAAGGAATAAGCGTAATATCATCAATAGAAAGATAATATGGGAAGATACTGCGAGAAAAGATAGAGCAAGCGATAAAAGGCGAAATCGGGGAGGATCAGGCAGGCTTTACGGCAGAAAGATCATGCATAGACCACATATACACACTGGACCAACTGTTGGAAAAGAAAAAAGCAAAAAATAGAGATATACATTTGGCATTTGTGGACCTGGGAAAGGCGTATGACTCTGTACTAAGGTCAGAACTATATGAGGCAATGTACAAATTAGAAATACAGACGGAACTCATAGAAGCTACAAAAGCTCTGTATAACGAAAATAAAGTGTCCATAAAAATGGGAACAAGAATCATACGAGACTTCACCACAACAAAAGGGCTCCTGCAGGGTTGTTCCACATCTCCAACCCTATTCAAAATATACTTAGAGAAAGCCTTGACTATATGGAAAAGAAAATGCGAAGGCATAGGAGTACCGGTACGGAACGAATACCTATATACGTTAAGCTTTGCAGACGATCAAGTAGTGATTGCACAAGACCAAGACGACCTCAGCTACATGATGAAGAAACTACAAGAAGAATATACCAAGGCTGGCCTAGATATTAACCTCGCGAAAATAGAGTACCTATCTACACGTGAAGAAGACATAGAAGATTTACAGATTGATGACAAAGCAACAATCAAAGGAAATGATAAATTCAAATACTTGGGGTTTATAATCACGAAAAAGGCAACAACAGAGGAAGAAATTACACAAAGATTAGCACAAACAAGAACAGGAAATCGAAAACTTAACTCAGTATGGTGGGATAGAGACCTAAATAGGAAGACAAAATCACAGATTTATAAAACATTAGTGCGAAGTATTATGACCTATGGGGCTGAAAATTGGATCATAAACAAGAAAAACAGCAATAAGCTAGTAGCAACAGAGATGGAATGTCTACGGAGATGCTGCAGAGTAACAAGAATGGATAGGAGAAGTAATGACGAAATAAAGCAAAGAACATCAATAGAAACAGACATACTAACATATATAGAACAAAAAAGACTAAAGTGATATGGACATGTAAGAAGAACTAGCGACAGCAGATGGATAAAGAGAATAACCGAATGGAGCCTCATAGGAAGGAGGAAAAGAGGACGACCCCAAAAATCCTGGAGGAACGAAATAGTCGACGCCATGAGTAAGAGAGGCTTAAACGATGGAGAATGGGATAACATGGAGAGATGGAAACGGTTGAGCGAAGGAAGGCAGTGAATACTGTAGAATCCCTGAATATATATATTTAAAGCGATACAAATTTATAGAAAAATAAACACTTGCGTCATGCCATACAGACCTTAAGCTTATAGCACTCAAACGGTTGAGCCTACAGAGATGTGTCAGGGGTCACGTGCTAAGATTTAACGAATATACACGTAATACGATGACATAAAAACTTGTAATGTCGAAAAGGCTTAACGTACTGTATTTTCCGGATTAGTTATTTAGAATTTTTATTGTAAATCGAGAGTTATATCGCAACACACTAATCATACAATATTAAATTTTAGTTCACTAGTGATGAAGTTTTTGCACGATCAACAATACGTCAAGCCGAAAGTGCCTCTCAGTATGTACCAGTGTATCTGTATGAGCTAACTTGGTTGCCAGAGAATAGTACTGAACAAGGTAAGTTTTAAAAATAAAACTAATGAACTTTTATTCACTTGTCAGCTCGGCGGTTTCTGCTTGTTTATAATTTAACTTTGTAGATATACAATCACTTAAACAAATAGATAAAATCATGTTATTTAAGGTTCAAATAAGATTCCATCCAGACCATAATACGATGGATAGTTTTAAGTTTACATTAATAAATCAGTGATATATCTGAATGATATGTGAAGAACAACATCTTACAATTACAAACAGCTTCTATCAACACATGTATCAACATCCATGGACAGTATACACATAACACAACCCATAGCGTTGCTTTGTGCCCTCCAATTATGAAAACTGGCAGGACCCTGGTCTACCTGGCCTTTCGGCATACGACCGTTAGTGCCTCCACTGCCCCTACGAGTCCGACACCAAAATGAAGGTGGCGCATTGCATACGCATCGCGGGGCCCCAACTTCGCTGTAGCACCTGTGTTGCGATTACCGCACCCATCCGTTATCCCCTCCCACGTGCGGACGGGTGACACAGGCAGAGGGATTTCCACCTCACACGTAGACAGGTCGCCGCCGAGGATCTCTCCTCTACCACTCTTAAATCTCCAGGCGGGTACGTGCCGAGACACCGACACCCCTATTGGTCGTGTAAGGCCAAAAGAGGTGTGTACGGGCCCAGCTCGTTCAACCTCGCCTGGTTCTCTTGGAATGAGAGTAAGTGGTCCCACGAGAGTCTCGTCTCGGATACTAGGAGTGTAGACCCGTGACCGTCACGCCTAAGCGCCTCGAGTGCGTTTCTACATACCCGACACCTCAAGCGACGGCTCTCCACCTCTCGATTCCTACCCATTAGTCGCCTCTTACGACAGGCAGGGCCTTCTGACCTCGGCCGTATTCTTATCTCCGCGAGCCGAATGGAAACATGGCGCAACCTAGACGGACGAACAAGAAATCAAATAGACTACATCCTAATAAGATTAATATGGAAGTCGTCGGCCAAAGTTTGGAAAGACAGGCTATCTCCCAAAATATCAAGATTAGACTGGTGAATGCCCTTGTATTCTCAATATTTTTTTATGGGGCAGAGACTTGGACTCTTCGCGGACGCGAGCGCCAAAAAATTGATGCCTTTGAGATGTGGTGATGGAGAAGAATGCTGCGCATACCTTGGACCAATTCCAGATTAAAAAGAGGCTGTCCACAATATGTACAACGTATTGTGCAATTATTCGGTCACGTGATTCGCAGGGGTAACAATCGTTTGGAGAGATTAATTGTTTCTAAAAACGTTCCGGGGGGAAGATCGGACGATCACTAACTAGATGGTCCGACTAAATTAAGAATTCAGCTGGAAACTTATTCTGCGAAAATTTCAGAGCAGTTAATGATAGAGACCAATGGAGAAAATTTGTTAGAAATATTGGAAGAACTCACGGTCCTGAGTAATGGGGAAACGACAAGAGAGAGATACCGGTCAATTGTCAGATATTTTCAAAATTAAGAGATATGTACATTTGATCAAGTGGTTGCTATAAAGGCGAGACTAAAATTAAAGTGCCAGATAAACCTCTAGTGACGCTTGTAAAGATTTTAATTAATTTTTTTTCTGGTTTTGTTTAATTAAAATATTTTTTAGGAGTCCCACATGGAGCAGAAATGCCGTATGTGTGGGATCGAGTTCCTCGTGGAGAAATTAATGAAAATCTTCGAAAACCTATATTAAAGTGGTGGACTAATTTTATTAAATACCAGTAAGTATAATTGTATAAAGGATAAAGCAACAAGAAATCATAAAGAATGCCCCGTTTAACCAAACAAATATTTGCTAATACCTTGATAATAATTCACACAAGACCGAAGATTTGTTTTGGGAATTAATAATTTGTGTGCAAGTTTGGATTTTTTTGTGGATAACTATGATCTTTTCTTAAGTCGTGTTAATTTTCAGACCAAAATCGTCGCTTTCCCTACTTAGTTTGTTTAGAAAGAGTTTTTTTTTTCTACAGCCGACATCTGCTAACACCGCTGTGTCTCCAGTGTACCTTGTGTTGTATAAAGGTTAACTATTTATTTTTTATTCCATCTTTTGCTTGTTCAAGTGCTCTTTAAAATGTAGATGCAATAATCCAATATCAAAAATTCAACACATCCAATTCAGTTACGGAAATGTTTTGATACATGACAGATTTTATTAGCAATGCAAGTTGTTGTGCAGCATTTAACCTTTAGCATTTTTAGCCATAAATAATCTTATAGATTTAATAAATGACCTTAATGTTTTTTTATTGAATATGAATAGACTTTAAATACTGTAGGAACTTATAGATATTTTCAAGAAGGTATCTTAATGAAAGAGATGTGTAAATAATTTATAATTTTTTCGTAATATATATATATATCATCATTAAGCACGTAGAAACAAACGCACGTAGAACTACCCGTACAAGGGTAGCGGATAGGAACTCCTCTGGATAGTCCTATCAGGGAAAATGAATCAATCCCTACCCTCCGCAGATTTCGGGGGTTTTCTGACCCGGGAAACTAGTACATGCTTAGGGTCCCTTATCCATGATCACGGATTAAGTCCACAACGGCAGCCACGGCGAAGAAGAATACCTTCGGTACGGCGTGGATGGCGGAAGTGGCAATCCCCTGATTTTAGGGATTGTATAGAATCACTCGCCAACCCGCTTGGCAAGCGTTTTAAATATGCCAAAAACCTCCCAAGTTGAAGATGTCGAGTATCAATACGATGGTGGCAAAGTGTAACCGCAGCTCAGCCACCGAATGAGAAGTAATTTCAAGCAAACTAGAGGCTTTTATTTACTTCTGACTATCAGTCGACCAGTAGAACTCTGTGTCAGTTCGACACGATCTGAAATAGCTATAAGACAATCTTTCTTTTCCTATCTCAAAGATCGTGTCTTTCTGGCCAGGGCACGTTCTCTCCGAGTTGCTAGCCAGTTTATGCAAGGTAATTATTAGTCCGTTGCCAGACTTTTCTTTAGCTCGACAAAAGGTAGGCCGTCAGTCAGCAGTCTTTGGTTCCTGTACCCCTTTGTGGTTCGAATGATATCGTAGTCACACGGCTTCGTATTTATTCAAGCACTAAAGAGCTTTGGAATCGTCTTCGCTTCGACGTTTTCTTAGATCGAAGAAATGTTCACTCAGAAAACGCAGAATCGTAGTAAAGGCACTAGGCCAACAAAGTCTAGCAGAGGCTAATGATGTAGATAACTAGATCCCGAACGGAAGATGTGCTGCCTTTTTATACAGTTTGTTTGCCATTTAGGAGCGATCATCCGCCGGGAGGCCAATGACAACGCAGTTAATAAAACTGTTTGTAATTGGCTGGCCAGAGTGACAATCTGCGTCGTGATTGGTCACTTCTAGCGACAAGCATAGGAAAGGATTTGTAATAATCTAGGATGGAACTGTAATAAATCTAAGATTGAGAGCTAAGTGATGCTTAGCACTGTCACCACTGAAATATTCCCTGTGTTTAAAGGAGATTTAGCTGTCCGAGCGAATTTGAGGCATACTGGTCCACTAGTTCGAATAGCTCGTGATTTCGCCCTCGTGGATTTACAAGAGGGTAGGAAGAAAAACAGGATATTAGCTGAAGGGTACTCCGATGCAGGCCCTGTAAAGAGTCAGAGGCTATGGGCTTGCGTTAGAAGCCAGGAAGATGCACAAAGCAAAAATGTGTTCCCTTCTTGTCTCTATCTAACGGTAAAATAAAACAAGCCATTTTCAACTTACTGTATAATTAAAAAATCGTAATTTTACAACTACTACACAAACGTACAATGCTATTAGTGGTTATTATTGTTTGCGAAGGGAGACGAGAAGAGATTTTACTAAGGGAATTTAAAGGCGGACAACCTACTATTAATCGTTCCCAAAATGGTTAGTAAACATTGTTTGTTACCTTAGCGTACTTAGGCCCTAGCTAATGAATACGCCTTGTAGTCCAAACTGGAACTCTGGAATAGTCTGGATGAACGCTGGAATTCACTGTACGTTATGGAGGTACTGAGCGAGACGAAAAATTCGTATTTTCGAATCTCTACCTTCCGTCGCACACGAATATCACGATGATTTAGCTAACGCTTGCCGCGCTGACTGCCGAAGTACCACTGGCACCGGATGCGGCCGGATACCCTCTGGCTCTTGTTGCCAGACCGCTACTACCGCCTGGCTCAATCGCCAGCACCTTACTACCCGTTTGACCAACTTCTGTTTGTTTTTATCTATTGCCAACTCGTACCTTAGATTCTTTTGTCACGTCCGAAGTGGAGATTTGTTTCTACGTTTTCGCTGATTAGGCCATCTATTCCATGTGTTAAACTGGATCACGCCATGTAAAACTTCTTAGTCAGCTCAATTCTTATCACTTGTTTAACAATTCGTGCCTTGTACTACTTTCCAACAAGGTCTAAAGTGTCGTAATTCTTTAAACATTCAGGCTTGTGTTAACTAGGTCAATTTTTTGTTTTTAATTTGAAATGTGTACGTTAAACTGTGTCGAATTTATTCTTTATTAATTTGGAATATATAATAATTACTTAAATAATTATTACTCTTTTCTAGGCTAACTACCCCTTATTTTTTTCTTGTTTATTCCCTTGCTATGTTTACATTACAGATTTGCACTGATTTATTATATATTGGACCAATGGTTGTGATTAGTGACATACGTATTACTTTTTCTAGAGCCAGATTGAACAGTATACAGGAGAGAGGATCTATCTGGCGCAGCCCATTTTTTGTTTTAAAAGGTTCAGACCTCCTAAATTCGTACTCTACATTCGACTTTTTCGAGTTAGTTTTGTTAAATTTACCAACTGATTTGGTATTCCTAGCTCTTTCATTACTTTAAACATTGCTCTTCTATTCACAGAGTCGTAGGCTTCTTTTTAGTCGATAAATATGTGATGAGTATCTATTCCATATTACAGTGTTTTTTTTTCTAAAATTTGTTTCAGGGTTGCAATCTGATGAATTGTCGATTTACCACCTCTGAAACCAGCCTGGTATTTTCCTACTATCCGTTCTGGATATGGTGCTGTACGCGAACATAGTACAGTGGAAAATATTTTATACCCTACATTTAGAAGCGTAATTCCTCTCTGGTTAAAGTATTCAAAGATATCTCCTTTTTTGTGTATGGTGCAAAGTACTTCAATATTCCAATTGGAGAGGGATTCTGTGTCCATATTTCTTTTATTAACTTTCTAATAGAAAGCTCTGAATTCTTTCTCCCTGTTGAGCTTTTCTATATATTTAAGTTCTTTATTTATTTATTTAATATATATTACCATTGTTTAAATAGCTGATTAAATATAGAAAGAAATACTTAATAGAAACGGAATGAGACAGGGTTGTATACGTTCACCATTGATCACTACTTTTACATTTTAAAATTTTATAATCAGGCAATTACTTTCCACAAAACAATCAGGCAATTAAAACTTACTATTGTTTTCTATACATTTTTTATACAAATTATTAGTATAACATGTTTTTCTACATTTTAGAAACCCCACTCCTGATGTCGATGAAGATCTTCAAAACGTCATTTGGTCAGAAGTAAAACCCGACTCTGTTAAGTATTTAGAGATAGATTCGCAGTTCACAGTGAAGGAAAATCCCAAAAACTATTACAGTATTAAAAATCTGTTAGATCTGTACATACGTCCACCCTATATAACTTATTAAGCCCTAGCATAGAACAGTTTTGTCTTTTATGAAAATAAACACATAAAAAACGCACTTTTTTGTATTCATTGGTGTTATTTTCAGCTTTCTAACTATGTGGGAATATCGTTTTTGTGTTTGGCTATAAGAAACTTAAGGTCACAAAAAACTGTAGTGGGAAAGAAGTATCCAAAATCAAAGTATACGGTCTGTCATGAGACTGAATAGCTCATTAATGTAAAGTCCTGACAGAACTGTGACATATGACAGGCGGCACGAGGTCTCATGGCAGAAATAGAGGTTAAGCGCTTTAGAATAAATTATCATCATATTGTATTACTAAAAGTAATAATAATAAAGATGTACAATAAGGACTTTTGTACATCTTTATTATTATTACTTTCAGTAATACAGTATGAATAGTCCGTATTAAACATTATTACATGGCGCAGTCTTGTGGTCAATAAAGCCTGCTGCAATACTTAAATGAAAACAAGTTGTTAGAATTAGAACAATATGGAGTTTAGAATACCTCAACTATTATGATTTGAAGGTAACGTGGCTGAAAACTTTCGGCGATTCAAACAGTCATTTGAAATTTACCTCTTCGCCAGTGGCAAGGCCAAAAAGGAAAATACAGTAAAAATTGCTCTACTGTTAAAGTTTTTGGGAGATAAGAGACTTGATGTGTTTAACACCTTAAAGTTAACGGATGGACAGAGAAAATCGTATGATACAGTATTGGGTGAATTAGAGAATTACTTCACCCCTAAAAAGAATGTAATCTACGAAAGATTTTTATTCTACAATAAAAAACAAGAGCCAGTTACAACTGACTTGCGTGAATTGGCAAACAATTGTGAATTTGGAGATGTTCTAGACTCAATGATCAGGGATAGACTAGTTTTAGGAACAATCAATGAAGATCTACAAGAAAAAATGTTGCAGAATCATGAGTTAACCTTACAAAAGGCAATAGATATGTGTAAATTATATGCAATTTTAAAAATACAGTTTAAAGAAGTTCAATCAAGTCAAACACTTAATATTCATTCTGTAAAAGGGGAAATGATAATCAAACGGCAAAGGGAAAAGCTTCAAATAACAACTTTAATACTGGAAGAAGCAAAAGGTGGGAACAGGAGGAAAAGTGGTCAGTGCAGAAAATGTGGTCGTGCTCATGAGTTCTGAAGGTATCCAGCATTTGGTAAAATGTGCAATAAGTGTTTGTATTATAACCATTTCGAGAAAATGTGTAACAACATGATTGTAAAAAAAGTTCAGGAGATTCAAAAAGCAGATATGCACAGTGAACAGGAAGAATTTATGGTAACATCAATTTAGGTAACCGAAATAAAAGGAAATAAGGAATGGAGAAAGAAGAACAAAATATTGATGTATTTATTTAATTAGGTAAATGTCCTCAAAAATGTAAACTAAAACTCAAAGAGAATTTTGTTCCCGTGGCCCCCGCGCCCCCGCGAAGGGTCCCTTTAACCATTAAAGAGTGGCATTATATCTAAATTTAAGGGTCCTACAGAGTGGTTGAGCAATTTGGTTATAGTTGAAAAACTTGATAAAACATTAAGAATGTTTGGATCCTAGAGATTTAAATCAAGCACTTAAAAAGAAATATTGTTTAATATCTACTATTGAAGAGATATGCAGAGATAAGTTAAAAAACAAATGTTATTTTTCTGTTTTAGACTTTAAAGAGGGATTCTATCATGTTCAGCTTGATGAGAGGTCCAGTAGAGTGTGTGCATTTGGAACTTCTTTTGGAATTTGGAAATTTAATAGACTTCCATTCGGACTAAATATTGCCCCTGAATTTTTTTAAAGAAGTAACTTAGAAAACTTTGGTGATATTGATGGATGTCTCATCTATTTTGATGATCTTTTTATACTTGCAGATAGTCTTAAAGAAGATGATAGGATACTTAATAAAGTATTAGAACGTGCTATAAATATTGGAGTAAAATTTAATCCTAATAAGATACAGGATATAATGTCTGAAGTGAAATATTTAGGAAATACATTCGATAAAGATAGCATGAGACCTGACTTAGATAAATTTAAAGCTATTATAAATTTGAAAAAATCCAATAATAAAAAACAGTTACAAAGAATACTGGGCATGACCAATTACCATCGCAATTTTGTACCAAATTTATCGGATGTATCAGGCCCATTAAGAGAATTGTTAAAAATGAATAAATTTGATAATAAAAGCAAATTGTACAAGCATTACTATGATAAAAATACAGCTACAAAATAAGAATTAAGTGTAGGGGATAATGTGATTATAAGAGAAGATCGGCAATGGAAACCTGCTGTGGTTAGACGATGTTTACAAGAACCATGATCATATGCTGTTGAGAAATAAAATCGGACATTGGTAAGAAGAAATAGCTACCACTTGAGACCATCTAATAATATGCCTGAACATCATAATAACCTAGTAGATGATTTTGATCACAATGAGAATGACAAACCTTCAACATCAACGGCTTGTGAGAGAGAAATACCGAATGAGTTTCCTACCAGAAGTAAAAGATTAATTAAACACCCATCTAGATATAATGATTTTGAGATATACTAGTTTTGCAATTAGTATTGTTATTAGTTTTAATTTTAGAATGTTTTTATTCTTAGTTCATTGTTGTAAGTTCTATGTTTCATTGAAAGGAAAAGATGTCGTGAGACTGAATAGCTCATGAATGTAAAGTCCTGACAGGACTATGACATGGAACAGGCGGCACGAGGTCTCATGGCAGATATAGAGGTTAAGCACTTTAGAATAGATTATCATCATACTATGTTTTGTATAAAACCTAAGAGGTCGCTGGTTAAGTGATATTAGAATAATAATGGTGAAAAAAATGCAATACTTTGACTGTAAATAAAAGTAGCGAAAATTCAAAATTCAAAAAATAATTGGCAGATTTAATAATTGTCAATTCTATATGAGATTCACTTACCTTTTGTCTGTGGTTGGGCCCCGCTCGGAGTCCAAGGGTAAAACGGGATGCACACTCGATGCTGGTTTGCTTGCGTTCCCGACGAGAAGTTGTTGCAGTTGCAGAGTGGCCGATCATAGGAAAAAAGGCACGTATGTACGCAAATCCACTAGGGTAGTTCTTCTGTTTTTAGGACCTCCGTGAATAGCAATAAATTAAACATTCTACACAAAAGACGGGTACGTTTCCTTAACCCTTTATCGGTACATGTAACCATACGGTAACATTGTATATTATAACCTTTATCGGGCACCACTTTAAAATGGCTTTAAAAAAATAAGTTATTTATATAAGCCGTCTCTAAATGTTCAGTAAAATCAAATATTGATATTTATATATCTGAAACATTATCCTGCAACAAATTACAGAATGTAACCATATGGTAACAAGGTCTACAAAATAAACTTCAAGAATTATTAAACTTTTTATTATTACAACTATATGATGACAAGAAAACAAAACAGTTTACAATTTTTTATTTTGATGAAAGGCTTTGAAACAGTTTTTTTCCTCGGTGAGACCTTTAGACGACACGTTCCCTTGATGCAATACCTACATCTTCCTTTTGTGATATGTATTGGCCAATGTGCATAAGAATCCAATCTTGCTAAATCATTTGGTCGTTCAACTACTGGACATTTTATTTTTGGAAAGCCAGCCTGGCACAAACTTGGTCTTCCCTTTCTCGAACCTTTTCCAACTTGGCATAATGCTTTTGCAATTTCCAATCTAAATTTCTTCAGAGGCGTGAACTTTATGTTCAAAGCTTTACAGTCTATTCTGTACAACAACCAAGCATTTGTCACACATATGTCAAGAATATAGGCAAAAATTGCAAAGTACCATCTTTTAGCTTTGTGTGGAGATTTGTAAAAACCCATTAATGCATTAGCCGTATCTACGCCTCCCATATGTTTATTGTACTGTTTTACAATAGAAGGGCAGGCAACATCTATTTTTGTTTTTGAAATTTTTACTGTATCTTTTTACTGCGTCTACTGGTTCTATTCCGTTCAATGTACTTCCTAACAATAGAACTTTGTTGTCAACCCATTTTACGACTATAATGTCTTTGTCTTTATCCGCCTTGTAATCATACTTTCCTCTTCCTGCTTTTTTCAAGACTTTATCTGTTTCTAATGGACATCCTCCAACTCTGTTACTTCGTAATGTTCCCAAGCTATAGATACCCATTTTTTCTTTTAAATAAATAAAAAGTGGTAAGCCTGCAAAATAATTGTCAAAAAAAACTGTTGACTTACTAGGAATGTGTACTAATTTTGATAAAGCTATAACAATAGCTGCACCCACACCTAGTTCTATCTCCTCCTTCCCTAGTTCATTAGGGATGCCATTTAATTCTTCTAATGTGCTTGAACCTTGATATGGAATACAATCCACAATATAACCAGATACCCCTGATAGGATAAAAAATTTGTATCCCCATTTGTGCGGCTTACTTTTGATATACTGACGTAAATTTCCAGCTCGTGTTCCTTTGTACGCTACCATAGTTTCGTCAATGGAGTATTCATTTTCAGTGTGAAACTTTTCAAAATTTTCTCTAACTTTATCTAAAAGCGGACGTAGTTTGAAAAACCTATCTGTTGTAGTTTGTATAATATATGTTCATTATTATGAAAATGAATAAATCTTCTCAGAAGTTTAAAACGTTTGATGGGCATCAGGCTTGCAACTTGTTCGATACGTGTTCCACTGGCCCAATAATCTTCATAGGAAGGAAGATCTATTATACCCATCATCAACAAAATTGACAAAAAATCTGTCATCTCATTAGGATCAGTACCAATTCTTGTGCCTTTTATTTGAGTACTATACAAATTTGTCTTCTCAATGATGTAGTCTAAAATATCTAGTGACAACAGTTTGGTAAAATACTCCAATGGTGGAAGTAGTTCCTCATTTATTTTAGGAGCAAATTTAGTGTCTCTTTCATTTTGGGGTAAGTCGCTTTTCGTCCAGTTGAATGTTATTCCTTAATTTTTTCTTTTTGTAGGAGGTTGATCAGCATCTTCAGGGTCGTTTATTATATTTTCTTAAACAAAAATTGGAGTGAGAGCTCCTAATTATATAGTAGCTCCTAAAGTTTTATGTATATTTTACCTGTAGTTTGTGTCCTTATTTGATGAACTTGCTTCGCTGGCAATAAATTCTCAGAGGAATCAGAGTGCTCAGAGTCACTTGATATTATATCTGAATCATCATCTAAAATTATTTAATTAAATAGTATTATTTGAAATAAAATAATATAAAGTTTGTTACCAATAAATGTTCTAACTCGACAATTTTGTTTTCGAAGGTTTTTTACGACTATATTTTCTTCATCCTCCGTATCGGAGCTATCAGAAACTTGAGGAGGAGGTGGTATTTTACCCTTCAAATTTCCATAGAAACTACATGAAGGAATCTCATTGAATCCATCCATAATAGCAAAATGCTGAAAACAACAAACTTTAATTATCACCTTATATGTAATATCATGTAACACAAATCATCAAATATAGGTTCAAGAAACCATGATTATTCGTTTTGCATAGAAATATATTTTTACTTACCAAAAAAATTCTTAGTAGTAGGCACATACACAGCTAACCTAACAACTGACGGAAGAACGCGCGAAATCTACAAACACGTGAAATGGACCGTTGAAGTGATGACGTAGATTTTATTGACATCTGTCAGTTTCACTTTCCAAACAAACCTTGTTTAGTGTGGATAATTTGTATTTTTCGTTATTTTTTCATTTTTTTACAGAATCTTTCCGCTTTTTGCAATATCTAAGTATTCTAATAGTTACTACAACAATTTTACAAGGTTGTGTAAATAATAAAGCATGCTGTTTTATAAAAATAGCAATAAAATGCATGTATCAATAAAGTAAGGTTAGAATATCTTTAATTTAAACTTTTAAACTATATTTCATAAAAATAGAACACTGAATTATGATGGTATTATCGTAAAAACACTATACTTAAAAGAAAAAGCAGCAGAGGAAGCAAAATATTAACTTTATAGAAATTAAAAAGTCTTGAGATTGGACATTTCAACTTTTGTTTGGAAAGTAATTGACAGTTGTGACGTCACACTTCCACTGTCCATATGGCTGGCAACATTAACCATTGGTTGACGTTCTTCCACAGCAAATGACTGATACCATATGTCTTCACTGAACAGCAAGCCTTGTAAAGCGTAACGTATGGTTCCATTATCCAGTAAAAGTTATTGAAATATTTTTGAATGTGCCCGATAAAGGGTTAAGGACTCTGAAGTGTTTGGGTTGATAAATGTTTCCCAAAAACATGTAGTTTTTCAGACAAGTAAATTCTTAGAACTTGACAATAATTAATCAGCCAATTTGAGTTCGACAATTTAAAAGATGTGGAACTAAAGCCATATTATACTTAGCTAATATATTATGAATAAAATAAAAGATTTAAAACTAAATAAGGCCATATTCTGAATAATAAAATATTTAAATCAGTCTTGACACTTTTCCAAACATACTGTATTACTAAAAGTAATAATAATAAAGATGTACAACAATCCGCATTAAACATTATTACACGGTCTTGCATTTTTCTTAAAAGTTTTCGACGAAGTTCATCTTCTGATAATGACTTTTTGTTCATTATACGAAGGTTTAAATACTTTTCTACTGCAGGAAGTGAATACAATTGTCGCAGACGATGATACTACAGTGAAATACAATATCAACGAAAATCCTAACCTACAAAAACTGAAGGCAGGTTTTACCGGACCAAGACAGATGTCCGTTTTCTATAGACCAAACCTTTCTAATTTATCATTTGACAACACAGAAACTGCGTCCCTCACGTGGCCACAATCTCTTAAACACGAGAACATACTGAGGTTCAATTACTGAGCCAAAGATTAGTGTACAGGGATTTGCAAAGGCTTTCAAACGATATCTTATTTGACCCTCATTGCTATTAAAAAATGGGGTGATTTTTACTCTGGCTTACGTTACGACTGAAAGTAATGAAAATAATCGAGAATACCAAAAAAATGTATCCCCTTTCTTACCTTTTTCAAAAATGTCGTCGTAGCTCCTAATAATGCCTCTGTTTCGTTTTCGTTTGGCCACCCTGTATTATGCAATATTTGATATATTAATAAGAATTTATATTTTCCATTTTATATGTTACTACAACTGAACGTAAAAATCAATTATTTTGATACGACGATCTGTTTATTTTTAATCTATTTTATTGTTTCAAATTTAAGTTTTAGTTATATAATGTAATATACGATATGACAGTTCAAAACATACACAAAATGTAAAATTGGAAATTTGGAGTCTATTAGACCCCACGTACTAATGCCGCGACAAAAATCAGCCGTACTGCCATTATGATTTGATGAACTCTCCAGGGAATTACATGCTTAGCTAATCAACATCAAATTCCAGAACTATTAGAATATAATAGAAAATTTCTGGGTGAATTAAAAGATAACATGTAATTCATTTATCAGCAATTAATAATTACTATACAATACACTGCAATAAATGTTATCCCCCTAGTAACTTATCTAGTCTTACAATATAAACAAAACACTTGGACAGTCGCTTTTTTAAATAAACATATTATGCTATGACATAAAAATTTGGAACCTTGTGCTCTCTTCACTTGAAGTTATTTTAACTGTGATTTTTTTTTAAATAAGAGGGTACATCACTCCACACTTAATTTACAAATTTTTGTGATACTTATCTCAACAATGTAACATCTTGTTCAACAGTTTTTAGATTATAGATAATGCAAGAACAAAAATTAGAATGTGTACACTAAAATAATTCAGTGAATTTTTGCCCGTTTAACAGTTTTTGAAATGTTGAACGGACCCTTTAAGAGATTTATAGAGGACAAAAGTAATGAGTGCAAGAAGACGAAATACACAAAAAAACTAACTAAAGTGACGCTGATAGAAAAATATTGATTTACAAATTTGAAATATTTTTTTAAGGCATATACTTTCGTCATTTAGCTAGTTTCAATTGATTTCTTGATCAGAAAAATACATATTGCTATTCTTAACACGACTATAATGTTATAGATCAATAATTAATAGATGGAAATACAAAAAAGGCTATACAAGATCACGCGCTTCTCGTTTAAAGGCCCATCAAGACATTTTTTATAGACAAACAGTACTGGAGCACGGATAGGTAATCACAGTTAGTCTAGTTAGGAATCAATTCAAAACTCTATATATAATCATACTGTATATTGTTAGAGCAGCTGTAGCTAGCAGGGACTGGATATTAAATGGTGCATTCATATCTTCTTCTTAAAGTGCCTATCCGTTCCGGATGTTGGCGATCATCACGGCTACCTTTACTTTGTTTATGGCAGCGCGGAACAGTTCAGTGGTAGTCGGGTTATACCACTTTCGTAAATTTTGAAGCCAGGAAATGCGTCTTCTTCATACTATTTACCTTCCCTTGGAGAATCAGCTGGAGAAGGCCGTAACGTTCTTGATTTCTCATTACATGTCCTAGATATTCCAACTTTTTAGTTTTGACCGTCATGAGAATTTCACATTCTTTCCCCATTCTACGCAGGACCTCCACATAAGTAACTCTGTCAACCCAGGATATACGTAAGATGCGCCTATAACACCACATTTCGAAAGCTTCGCGTAGAGCAGAACTGTGAGTATGTAGCAGTTTCATAGACGGCATTTTGTTTTTAATGATATGTCTCGACTGTTAAAAATGGTTCTCATTCTAACGAATGCTGCTTTTGCTTTTATTATTCGCTGTTTAATTTCTGTTGAGTGGTCCCATTGGCTATTTAAATTGGTGCCTAGATATGTATATTGCTCGATTCTTTCGATATTCTGTTGGTTGATTGTAAGTTGAGCGTTTAGTATTGGTTTTTTACTAATTGTCATAAATTTGGTTTTCTTGTGTTAAAAGCTAGTCCGTATCTGTTGCTGACTTCTGTTATGCGATTTGTTAATATCTGTAAGTCATTCAGATTATCGGCAAAAACTATAGTGTCATCTGCATATCTAATGTTATTCAATCATTCACCGTTTATTAGTATTCCTTTCGCACAACCGTCTAAAGCTTCCTTAAATATCCATTCAGAATAAATATTGAACAACAATGGAGACAAAATACAGCCCTGTCATACTCCACGTTCTATTCTTCTTCTACTGTAAATGGTGGTCCAGATTCGCAATTGGTGTTTGTTTTAATACCAGCATTCACATCACAATTGGTTAATTTTGTATAGAGGGAGTTGTAATGCTGATAAATCATCTTCTTCTTCTTAGTCGTTAACCTGATGCAGGTATCGTGATATCATGAAGCTATTAGCTAAATTCCCCAATGTTCCTCCACGTTTTTCTATCTTCTGCCATTCTAGCACATTCTGACAATGGAGCGCCAATGGTAGCAACAATATGGTCCGTGTATCGTGTGGGAGATCTACCTCTATTTCTTTTGCCTTCTACTTTTCCCTGGATGGTAAGTTTTTCAAGACCATTTCTTCGAAGCACATGTCCAAAATAGCTTATTATTTGTTCTGATATTTGTGTTCTTAGTCTTTTGTTTATGTTTAGCTGGTCCAGTATGGATTCATTTGTTCTTCGGGCCACCCATGGTATTCTCAGCATTCGTCTCCAGCAGTACATCTCAAATACATCTATGTTCTTTTTGTCTTTCTCAGTAAGGGTCCAGCATTCCGATGCATAAGTAAAAACTGGAAAAACTAGACTTCTTACTAGTCTCATTTTTGTATCGGTAGTTATTTTATGGCTTTTCCAAATTTTTGTTTATTTTGCCATAGGGCTTTTTGCGATTGCTGACCGCCGCTTTATTTCTTCAGTACAGCCTCCTTTGTTGGTTATTAATGAGCCCAGATACACAAATTTATCTACAACAGCGATATTGTTTATCATGAACAGATGATTTTGATTGTTGTTAGCTCTGTCAATTATCATGATTCTCGTTTTATCTCTGTTTATTTTAAGGCCCATCGTTAAGCTTACGTCTTCTATCCGTTGTAGCAGGTGAATCAATTCAGCTTTAGAACTAGCGAGGATAGTAGTATCATCTGCATATCTCAAGTTGCAAATCTTCTTCCCGCCAATGGTGATTCCACCGTTCCAGTCCATATCCACATCTATCGACAGAGATAAATCATAGATCATTAAAAACCATGTTCATGGGAAAAACCAACTAAGTCCATTTTTGTCGAAATTACATTTGTTTATGGCACCTTCTTAAACCTTTAAACAAGGCAATAACTAGACTAGTCACCAGAAAAAGCCCATAAATACATACATACCCATACACGACAAAAATAAGCTAAATCCACGCGGTACAGGAAGATAAAATGCTGAGTCCAAAATATCAAGACCCGACAGCTTCTTAATTTCGGCATCAATCAGACGGTCAGTTAAGACAACGCTCATTTTGTGTTAGGTCGTGTTTACTTTTTAGTGCTTTCCGAAGTTTGTAGTAGTTTGATATTAAAACCATATTAAAGTTTACTAAAAAATGGATAGCAAATACGTACAGAGTATTACCCAAATAAGTACAGAGAAAAACATAAATTAATAAGGAACAAAATAAAAGAGACTAAGGAAAAGTGGATGATAGAAACATGCATCGAAGTGGAAGAATTGCAGAAAAAGCATGATCATTATAATTTAAACAAAAAATTGAAAGAATTATCTGGAAAATCACTAACAAATACATCTAACCGAGTAATTGACAAAAACAATAAACCTATTAATAACCTAATTTAAATGAAACAAGTATGGACTAAATATATTGAAGATCTTTTCATGGACACAAGAACGGAACCAACACAAATTGATAACGAGGAAGCTCCAATAATATTAAAATCGGAAGTCCAAAATGGTACAAACAACTTAAAATCTGGCAGAGCCCCTGGGCCAGTTGAAGTTTATATCAAGCTGATTAAACTCATAGACGAAGACAATTTAAGTGCAATAACTATACTCTTTAACAACATAGACAAATCTGGAGAGAAACCTTCAGAATGGCTGATATCGACCTTTGTTCCGCTACCAAAAACCAAGAACCCCAAACACTGTAATGACTATGGAATAATCAGCTTAATGTCACACTTATGAAAAACATTTTAAAGATTATACATGCAAGAATATTCAGAAAGTGCGAACCGGATATGAGTAATAGACAGTTTGGCTTTCGTAACGGCCTCGGAACAGTGAAAGCTCTGTATAGTTTTACAACTCCTCCCCAAAAATGTCGAGACCAACAAAAATATCTTTTCGTTGCGTTTATAGCTTTCGACAAAGTTAAACATAACATTCTCATGAAATGTCGGAATGTAAAGAGAAAAGGACTCTACAAAAATGACATTAACATAATGAGAAATCTCTATTGGAACCAACATACTGTAATAACATTAGATGGAAATAGCACGGATGCACAACAGATAAGTAGAGGAGTGAGACAGAGCTGTGTACTTTTACCATTACTATTTAATATATATTCCGAAGAGTTATTTACGCAAGCAGTTGAAAACTGTACAGAAGGGATCAAGATAAATGGTGAAAATATAAGTAACATCCGTTATGCTGACGACACAGTCATTATTGCTGAAAGTGAGACAGACCTTCAGACGTTACTAAACACAATTTGTGATACTGGGGAACAGTTTGGTTTTACAATAAACATAAAGAAAACAAAAGCCATGGATATCAGTAAGAGAGGCAAAGTCATTACAAGTATCCAGATATGAAGATATTGAGCAAGTGGACAAAATGAAATACTTATGGAAGATCTGAATCCGAAATCAGAAATTTGCTCAAGAATAGAGCAATCAAGAGCAGCCTTTTTGAAGATGAGGAAATTTCTGAGTAACCAAAGACTCAATCTGCAAATCCGATATCGGATGGTAAAATGTTACATCCACTCTATTCTTCTTTATGGTGTCGAAGCCGGGACTGTTAATGTTGACTTATTGAGAAAACTGGAAGCTTTTGAGATGTTTCTTTTTAGTAGATCATATTACGAACGAAATGATGTTGCACGGAATGGGAAGAGACAGAGAACTTTTGATCTCCATTAAAAGGCGAAAGACAGCATATTTGGGGCATATACTTAGAAATCATAAGTACGAGCTGTTGCAGCTGATTATAAAGGGTAAAATTTAAGGAAAAAGGGGTTCTGGTAGACGACAAATATCGTGGCTTAAAAAAACTCTCGACTGAACCGGGTTAAACGCACAGACGCTCTTAAGAAAAGCAGAAGATAGATACGAATTTGCAAAGGTTGTAGCCAAGCACTAGAAGAAGAAGAAAAAATGGATGTAAGTGAAACTGAGGGTGACAATGAAGATATTGTGAAACATGTACGAAGTTTTAAGAAAAGGCCAATATATAGCCGTATCCAAGATGTAAACAAAAAACTAAGTCTACAGAGCCATGAATTTGGGACGGAGTATTCCTGCAAGCGATTGAATTGTTTTGCTAAAATTCCGCAGGTTTCAAAACAACAAATTTTAAGAGAATTTAATAAATTAAACTCTATTAATAAACAAAATCTGTATTTTTGTGGGCTGATAAGCATTGTACTGGTGGAAACGAGACGCTCGGAAACATGAGAATAAAGCAACTTTGAGAGATTGTGTTGTTACATACAAGGTTAGATACTCCAATAAAAAAATATCATACTCGAGGAGAACGTGTGTCGTCAAGAATTTATAGCCTTGCATGGTATCACGAAAAACAAAATCGAGTACTTAGATAAATTTTTGAAAACTGGTGGAAGAGCTCACATAAATAAACGCTGATCACATAGAAATCGTCCTAGAAAAGTTCCTGTAAGTGATCTTAATAAAATAAAGGATAACATATTCTCATTCAAAGGACGTGCTAGTCATTATAGCACAAAAGATTCAACAAGAACCAGAAGAGCTAAATTTAAAAAAATTATTTCTGATTTTTAAAGAGCAACATCCAAATTGTTGTTATCCTATGAATTTTATAGAAAAATTTTCCCGACCAAATTCAACATATCTTTCGGCTATCTCAGGACGGACACATGTAGCATAGGTGACAATTTTTTAGCTAAGTTAAGGTGCCTGAAAAAGAACACGGTATAATCTAGTAAAAGGACAAACAATATAGAGACAAAAATTAACCATCTGAAGATAGAAAATCATTTTCTATCTTCGAATTTTATTCGAGTAAGCATAAATCCGGAACAGCAAGTCCCCATAATCTGACGAGAGAATCAATCTGTCTGGACTATGGTAGGAACCTACTCTTTCCTAATATAAATACCAATGACGTCTATTATGTTTCTCTTCAATGTTCATGTACTTTTACCATTAGAGAGTGTGTTCTATGTATGCCCAGACACAGTTGGCTAAAGAAGCAGTGACAATTTTGTTTCCAAGTCATGAATGTGTTGCTCGTGTGAGTCCATTTCAAATAGGTAAAAGAAATAAAATTAGACATCTTCAGGTCAAACGGAACAAAGTAAATTAAATTCTGAAATTATAAAAATCCCATATTACGGTGCTAACTTATAAAGATAAAGATCAAAAAAGGTTATAGTTATTAGGCCAATATTACATATCTGTGTTTATTAATATGCATAAAATTGATTCAGCAGACAAAGTGAAAACCCACAAATTGATTGGTAAGAGATAATCTATTGAATTGTAATAAATTAGAAACAAACAAAATACTGCTTACATGCCGATACAAGAATTTTTAGATAATGATTCGTGATACATAGTTCAAACTATCCGGTATTGCTGATGATGGGTGATCTTCGATTAATGTTGTAACTGTCTGACAATTAACGAGGAAGTTTCTTGAGGGGAGAGATGTTAACAAATGAAATAGGAGTAAGGTATATGTGATTGTGTGTTAAATGAAAGTAATGTTTTATATTATTTAAATTATTAAAGTATGAGTACAGTAGGTCCAAATGGGTTAGTACGTTCCGCTAGAGCCAAGCCAGCACTCTTTAATATGCTAAAGAATAATTCTGAAAATCAAGGAATATTTAGTCAGTAGATCATCGTTCCACAATGTATAAGAAGAAATTCCCCTTTCCTATACGCAAAATTAAAGAATTTGGTGTATCAAAAGAGCATCCAAGAATGATCAAGAAGTTTTATGGTGCAATGTAAGATACTGCTGTAATCGAAGAAAGAAACCGAAGAATTAGCGGTTTGAACGAAGGCGAATGTATTCTTCCTGAAATAAGGTATAATGTTAAAATTCACGTGTCGTATCTCTAAAACTGTTTTTAATATTTTCATTTTTTTTTCAGGACTGATCAACATATCCGAAAGAAAGTATTCCGATTTGCAATGTTTAACACAATTTTGTGATCCAGCAGCTCAACAATTTCTTTCCACTATTCTTTACAATTAAATTTTACATACCAGCCACATAAGCAGAATGTTATTTTATTTTCTTTACAATGGAGAATTAAAAAATTACTATAAAGCAATTGATTTTTTATTGAACAGGGGAAAAATCAGAATCACCACACTTTAAGATACAATGTTGAATTCCCAGGGCTGAAATTATAATAGCAATGTTAAACTATTCACAGAATGTAAAAAATATATCTTCTTTTATAGTTTTTTTGTTAAAGGTCTAAGACTCGAACTAGCAACTAAGATACAACGGACTAAAAGTTAAAAGATCCAATAACTCAAAGTGCTTAATCTGTGACTTAGTACCGTGTACTGGTAGTAGTAGTTTCCATAAAAATGACATGAAAATTCGGAATATAAACAACTAAAAAAACGAAATCAGTAATACATATCCCAAACATTTTATTTGGTATAGTTTTTAAAAAAATTCTATTCTTAGTAAATAATTATTCACGCATTGCTTTTGAAGTGTTTTATCGATAATTTTATTAAAGAATTTTGATTAAAGCGATAGTTATGATGAGACAACGATTACAATTTGGTATAAAATATACTCGCCTGGTACGAACTTGCCAAATCGTAGCATCATGAATTTAAGATTGGTAATTTTTTGTTGCTTGCTTTATGTTGCAAATAAAGGGGTAAGTTTTTATTTACTTGCATATCTAAATATTGAAACAATTTAAAATAAAACTAAAAGGTATTTGTTAATGGCGTTTCCAAAAGTTTAGAAATTACAACAATAGTAGGCTGGATTATTTAGGTCTTTATAGACTATTTATACTCTTCTTGTTATATAGTGTCGTATACCTATAGTGCGTTAAAGAATTATCTTATTATCTTAAGGAAAGACGTCTTTCCTTCGCGACATGACAAAGCTCGCCAGTGGTATTTATGCTCCAGTTCTTTATATTTCGTAGCACCATGACATTTGTTTGCAACTTACTCCTCTCTTGCCCTCAATCTTTCCTTGGATAATTAGTTGAATTGTAGGTGCCCAGGCGCTCAGGTATCCAATTTTTGGATAAGTATGCTGCGTATACCTTGGACAATTCATCCTATAAACGTTTTTATTCTTAACCAACTCGATTAGTTGTTTATGGAAACGTTGGGATGGTCACCAACCAGAAAGCACCGTTTAATTGCCATTTTCACAGATAGCCAGGAAGCTCTTAATGCACTTATGTTGTAGAGGTCAATTGTAAGCTAGTATGGGATTAGGTGGATGCCCTAAATAAACTAGAAGACCGTACCAGGGTTACGGTAGAAAGGGTACCAGGGCACGAGGGTTATAAGGAAAATGAAAAAGGAGATGAAATGGCCAAACAAAGCTCATTAATGCCATTCATTGAACTGGAACCCTTTTGCGGCGTTGCAAATGCAGTAAAAAGAATGGCTACAAGAAAGTTAGTAGCACACAAACTCCGGAATGGTGGAAAAATTCACCAAGACAAAGAAAGGTAAAACAGTTCACTATAGAACATTCGCCAAAATTTACAGCAGATCTAATAAGCAAAGAGAGGAAAATAGTCAAAGCCATAGAGGTCTGTTAACAGAATAAGCTGAATCGGCAGTTGGAGCTGATGGGATTAGCAGATGATGGTCTATGCAGATTCTGACATGTAGAGAAAGAAATAGCAGAGCACATTTTGTGTCAGGGTACATGGCAGAGAGCTACATTGAAGGTTCAGCCTACAATCTATTAGACCTTGCAAAAAGGCTTAAGCTAGATAATGTAAAGGACCACAATAGATCTGAAAAGGTCGTAGTGGAATAGACCGAAAGCTCATTGAATCTATCTGAATATATCTAAGATAGAGATCAATGAAGAAAATTTGTTAGGAGTATTGGAGGAAATCACCAGCTCCAGAAATGGGAAAACAAAAAGAGAGAGATATCCAATTTTTGGTACCTTAATCAAATTGAACACTGCTCGTTTCCTCGTTTTTCACCCTATCCGTCCATGGAATGCAAAACATTATTTGCAGGATATGTTTAATATTCATAACTCCTTGCTATATAACAATATGAACAACCAATATCATTTAACCACCTAATAGCTGAGATTAAAAGAAATATTGTGGTTATATAGAAGCGGTTTAAATTTGACAAAAGCTTGCTTTTCTTGCTTGTTTGGATTACTCAATTGGAATATTATCTAGTGCTTTTAAAAGGGATTTTTTTCTTATTGCCATGCATTTATGTCTTTCTGTATTTATTTTCAAACCGTATGTTTTTGCTATATTATTTATTTTATTAAGGCTCGTTATCTGTAATTATTCAGGTGTCTTTGGCGTAACGAATTTTATTTATCGCGTACCCTTGACCTTTAAAACATTCTCCACGTAGGGCTTAAACATCACAGAAGACAAAATACATCTCTGTAGTTCCCCCTTAAAATTTTAAATTCCTTTGTGTTGGTTGACTTTTTCAGTCTCACTCGTGCTTTTTGGTTCCAATAGAGATTCTGTATAACATATCTTTTTCATCAATGATAGAGTTCTGTAGCATTTTTATTATTGCGTCGTGTTTGATGATGTCAACCGCTTTTTCATAATCGAGGAATATGATGAATCTTTTCTTTTGTTGGTTCATGCAATTTTTTACAAGCGTCTTCAAGCAGCTTACGCGTTCGGCTCTTAAATTCAAATTGTGTCTCGTCGCTTAGCTCTTTCAACTTTCTGAATATTCTTGTGTGAAGAATACTTTAAGCAGATGACTCAATAAGAAGATCAGTTGGTGGTCTTTGCCGCTCTTTGTAATTTAATATTATAAATGTTGATTAAAGCCAATGGAATATGACCGGAGTTGTATATGGCATTGAAAATGGTTACCAACATGTCGATGTTGTCGTCTTTCAAGAGACGATTAAGACGAGCTTATTGATTTTTTTATGTTTAGCACCTATTAGTCTAAAACACAGTTTTTTTCTACCGTGGTATTAGTATTATTTTGGAACTAACGAGTATGGGAAAAAGAAAATGGCTTTTCTATCAAAGAACACATGGATATAATTAACGAAAGTGAAAAAAAGTGGCATACGCACTAGGAAGTTGGCCGAAAAATTTAGAGTAGGCAAGACTCGTACCGTATTGCTACAAAATAAAGAAAAAGCCAGAAATTTGTTTCAAAAAGAAGACGGTAAGGATGTCAAAAAAGAAAATTTCCTAAAACCGAGGAACATATTGTGGATCAAGCCTTGTTCAACCCGTTTTGTAGCCCTCAAAGTTGCGCTATGTCTAGAATTAAGTGACTTCAAGGAATCAAATAGTTGGTTAGAAAGATTTTATCGTCTACATTATATTACTTTTAGACTACACTACTACTGCCCAAGAATTACAATTTTATTCAGTTACAAATATGTAAGGTGAAAAGGAGGAACCACTTATTATCGGCAAAAGCAAAAATCTTCGGTGTTTTAAGGGGGTACACATCGATAAATTGCCTCTTAAATGGGTCTCCAACAAAAAGGAATAGATGTCAGTAGATACTATGCGTATACGAAGATGAAAAAGCAGAATAGAAAAGTTGTATTGTTTCTGGATAATACTACATCTCAGTCCAAGTTAGCACTTGATAATGTTAAACTTATTTTTCTTTCACCCAATATTACCTAACATTACTAACTCTTGAACCAAGGCATTAGTCAGAAATTTAAAATGATCTATAGAAGCTACTTCATTAAGAGGCTTTTAACCTTATAGACAGTGATTGTCCTCTTTAAAAAATAGAGAAAAGCATTACAATAACCATCATTTTGATATGGATTACAACGATTTGTCACCGATGACAACAAAAAAAAGTTCTGCTAAAGCCGGATTTATGTGTCATGTAGATGTGAATGGTTTTGCAAACAAACAAAAAATAACAAGAACAAAATTCAACAATCCCAATATAGATATCACAAAGCAAGAGATCTTTTTAACTGAGTTAAAGTTATATTGAAAATATCAAAATCAAGAACATTTATTAGCCCCAAGTATCTATCCAATGGGTCGTTAATACTATGGGTTTTTTTGTGGATAGGAATATTAAAAACGTAGTAACGTAGAGCTTGATGGGGAACATTAAAGTTAATCTGGCTTAACAGGTTTGGACAATCAATAAATCCATGTATGATTTTATAATATATAAATATAGCACCTGACATATCACGAAGATTCTTGAGTGAGGGTAAAGATAATTGTTGTTCGATACGGGAATAATCAGGATTTTCAATTGTAGTGTGGACATGGTAAGCTCAATATCTCAAACATTTATGCTGGACTCTTTCTATGCTATCAATATTGTTCTGAAAATAAGGTGACCAAATAACTGAACAGTATTCCAAAATAGTTCTAATTAAGCAACAATACATTAATATTGTTGAATCAATGGAGAAATACTTGCAATTCCTAGTAACGAAACCAAGAAGCTTAGATGACTTTATTGAAATAGAGTTTATGTGGTCACAGAAAAAAAGCTTCTCATCGAAAGTAACACCCAAATATCCCAAATAGAAGAAACATAATTCAGTGGCTGATTATTAATAGTATAGTTAGTTCCAATTCTCTTGACTTTATAGGAAAAACGTATAAAACAACAGTTTTTCACATTTAAGTGGAGTTTGTTCTGATTACACCAATTTTGTAGTCGGTTTAAGTCATCTTGTATCAAGGCTTGATCTTTTAAGCTATTTATACCTTTACAAAATTTCAAGTCATCTGCCAACATTAGACATTTGCTATTTAGGAAACAGGAAGTGATGTCGTTAACGAAGATATTAAAAAAAAGTTCCTCTTTGAGCAACTCCAGATGTTACCGAGATACTGTCAGACATTGTAATACATTCAACAAATCTGAAATAAAATCCTACATTAATTTATTTCCACAAAAGTATTTGGTGATCTACACGAATAAATGCTTTGAAAAAATCTGCGTATATTGCATCTATCCGTTCATGGTCTATCATATGAGATAATGTATGAGATTAATAGCAAACCAAGTTTGTTGCAGTGTATTTTTTGCTATGAAAATCATGTTGTAGTTAAGATATTAAGCCTTTACCTAACCAACAAAGTTACTTTGCTATAAGATAGTCGAAGAGCTTAGGGATTGCCAATTGTATACAAATGCTACAATAATTTTTAATCTTGTCTTTCTGACCATTTTTAAATATAGAATCCATAAAGAAGGAAACATAGCGGTTTTCAAAGATCTATTAAAAAATATAACAGATGGTATTACAAGGGTACATATACACTTTTTTAATAAAAAATTAGGCACTCCATCTGCAACAGCAGTAAGCATATTGGGTAGGTCATTTTTTCCATATAAAAATATCAGTCATGGTACTCAAATTCAAGCTTTATTAGAAAGAAAGTACAAAAGAAAAATAAGCATGGACAAAAAGAAAAACGTGGCTGCGGAACTAAAAGAATGGACCCATATAACAAAAAATAACTCATTTTGAAGCTTAGGATAGACATAAATTTCTCATATTGATTGCCAATATCAATTCAGAATACACTTACAAGAAAATATGTCCTGTTCAAGATGATTGCAAGTTATGACGGGTATTTTTTTACTTACTGACTAATAAAAATAATAATAATCAGTCTTATAGTAGAAACTCAGTACTCAGCCTTTAATTCGTAGAACTCAATTTGTTTTGATTACGTATCTAATACAATTTTATCATTAAAACAATTTTAGATTGAAATCTTATTATATTAATAGTCAAGAAGTACATTTACAATTTTGTAATCTTTTTTCTCAAACCGCAATCTCTGTTCAGCAAAATTATTCGACTGATAATAAAATATTATATAATTCTATTTCAAAATATTATCTTATTTTTGTTTTTAGGTGACTTCATCCCCTGTAACTGGAGAAGTATCTGCGGAAGATGACTTAATAGTTAAATTGAACAATTTAGGAAAAATCCGGGGACATATTCTTCAAAGTGCAGATGGAAAGGATTTTTATGCTTTTCAAGATATTCCTTATGCGGAACCTCCTGTAGGCAAGAACAGACTTCAGGTAAGAATTTGTTATTTTGACAATTGTTATTTGAAAAATTTATTGACAACACGTTTTTGTCCTGTATTAATTCAAGAATTCATTCATTCAAATGCAATGAAATCGAAGAGTGCGACAGAAGATATGACTACCACAACATGCACAAAAAGATCAAAGAATTAACAACTAAAAAGAAAACCAATAATCCCCACCCGACACTAATAGAGGCAGACGGTAACCTTATATCAAACGACTTGAAGCTCATTGACACATGGAAAGATTACGTAGAACGACTTTTTAACGATAAACGCAGAGCGACAGTGGACCAAGATGACGACATGACTGGACCCGAAATACTAAGGTCTGAAGTGGAAAAAGCCATTTCATCGCTAAAAAACGACAAAACACCAGGTCCCGACAACATACAGGGCGAGATCATAAAACTCCTATGCGAAACGGATGACCACTTCCTCGATTTTCTGACAGGCCTTTTTAACACCTTTTACGACAAAGGGGAGATTCCGGAGGAATGGCTTCGATCGACCTTTGTAGCCATACCTAAAACACCAAGTGCAAAACACTGTGATCAACACCGCTTAATAAGCTTGATAAATCACATTACCAAAGTTTTCACCAAAATCATACACAATAGAATATATAACAAATGCGAAGCAAATATATCGGAGTCACAGTTCGGATTCCGAAGCACATTGGGCACAAGAGAGGCGATCTTCAGTCTGCAAGTTTTAATTCAAAGATGCAGAGACATGCACAAGGACGTCAACTTGTGCTTCATCGACTTCTCCAATGCGTTTGACAAGGTCAAACATGATAAACTCATGGAAATGCTCAGGAAGATGCATATTGATAGCAAGGATCTGCGCATAATAACCAGTCTCTATTGGAACCAAAGTGCTGAGATAAAGATGGGCAACTTACACAGTGGAAAGATAGATATTAAAAAGGGTGTACGACAGGGATGCGTCCTCTCGCCGCTCCTGTTCAATATATACTCTGAACAAATCTTTAGAGAAGCACTGGGAGAAGTTTCGGAGGGTATCAAAGTAAACGGAGAGGTAATCAATAATATTAGATATGCTGACGACACAGTTATTATCGCAAATGACTGCAACGAGCTTCAAAGACTCATGCAAAGCATACACACATCAAGTCAAGAATATGGTTTAGAACTCAATACAACCAAAACTAAATGCATGCTCATCAGCAGAACACAACAACCTCCGATGCAATTGACATTAAACAACC
Organism: Diabrotica undecimpunctata; assembly: GCF_040954645.1. Lineage (NCBI taxonomy): Eukaryota > Metazoa > Arthropoda > Insecta > Coleoptera > Chrysomelidae > Diabrotica > Diabrotica undecimpunctata. The sequence goes on from NC_092810.1 coordinate 27,099,671, forward strand.
GAAAAATAGAACAAGTGGAGACATACACATACCTTGGAACCACAGTCAACACAAAATGGGACCAGTCAACAGAAATAAGATCACGAATTGAAAAAGCGCGAAACGCGTTCAACAATATGAAAAAGTGGTTCACAAGCAAAATCTCAATGGAACTAAAATTAAGACTGGTCAAGTGTTATGCCTTCCCGGTCTTGTTCTATGGAGCAGAGGCATGGACCACAACGGAAGCCACACTGAAGAAACTAGAATCCTTTGAGCTGTGGATATATCGCCGTATTCTTCGGATATCCTGGACAGATCACATCACTAACGTGGAAGTAATGCAGAGAATAGGCAAAAGCAAAGAAATAATCTTCACCGTAAAGAAACGGAAGCTTGAGTACTTCGGACATGTCATGAGGCATTCTAAGTACCGGCTGCTACAGTTAATAGTCCAAGGAAGAATCGACAGTAGGAGGGGACCGAGAAGAAGACGACACTCATGGATGCATAACCTGCGACAATGGTTCGGACTAACATCGACCGAACTGTTCAGAGGTGCCGTAAACAAAGTCAAAATAGCCTTGTTAATAGCCAACGTCCGAAACGGATAGGGCAAAGGAAGAAGAAGAATTAATTCAAGTGTTTTGTATTTTTGACGTTGGACTTAATTAATTTTGCTTATTTATAGTATCTTGCTTTTAAACTTCATTTAGTGATTAATATTTTTCTTTTTATCACTTCTAGTTGTTAGTCACTTTTTATTCATTTTCAATTTTTTTTTTATTTTATTTTTTAAATTTCAGAATTACTTTAGTTTAGTTTACATGTCAAAGTTTATCAAATCAAGTCCTTCTGCAGGACTTAGTACACAATGACTTACACTCGAAATCACCTAGATCAGATGGTAAAACCTCTAGAAACTTTCTCAAATGATATTAGTATTCATTGTGGACTAGACAAGTCTTCTTCTTCAAGTGCCCTCTCCGCTACGGAATTTGGCAATCATCATTGCTATTCGTATCTTTGAAGCTGTTGCTCTAAATAATTGGTTAGATGTGCACTGGCACCAGTCTCTTAAATTGCGCAGCCAAGATATACGTCGTCTCTCCACGCTTAGTTTGCCCTGAATCTTTCCTTGGATAATTAACTGGAGCAATCGGTACTTTTTCCCTCTCATCACATGACCAAAATATTCCAACTTTCTTCTCTTAATGGTGATCAACAGCTCCCGTTCTTTGTTCATTCTTCGAAGAACTACACTATTTGATATTTTGTCTGTCCAAGGTATTTTCAAAATTCTTCTGTATATCCACATTTCGAAGGCCTCTTGTTTATCGGTACTGCTCTTGTTTAAAGTCCAAGTCTCTACTCCGTACAGCAGTATCGAGAAGATGTAGCATCTAACCAATCTCATTTTCAGGTTTAAGTTAATGTCATGACTTCCCAGAATGTCCTTCATATTAACAAAAGCAGCTCGAGCCTTTCCAATTCTAGTTTTTATTTCTTCTGTGATGTCTTTGTTGTTATTAACGCTTGTTCCCAAATATTTATATTTGTGCACCCGTTCGATTTCGTTATTGTGAATGTACAGGTTTGCATTCAATCTTTGTTTTTTTTTAAATAATCATGAATTTCGTCTTCTTGATGTTCATTGTTAACCCTTTCTCTTCACTAGCTGTGACTACCTTGTTTAAAATGGCTTACAGGTCTTCTACTGTCTCCGCCATTAAAACCGTATCATTTGCGTATCTAATATTATTAATTGGTTGGCCCTTAACTTTTATCCCAATCTCTTCTTCCTCTTCCTCCTTCAATGTGCTCCAACTAGACAAGTGCCGTATACTAAATATAGTCAGAGAAAGGTTCAGGCCGGAGGTTTCGATATGTGAGATGGCCAAAACATCGAAGCAATGGGTGAAAATGATATGTAAAAATATCTTGGAGTACAGTAAGCGCAAGAAATTGACCATAAACTAATGAAAACCGAACTAACATTAGGGTTTGTGCGAAGAGTAAGACGGCTAAATCGGTCATATCTTAATAGCAAAAATTTGTTTAAGGCATTAAATACGTACGCCTGTTCCGAGCTTAGCTACTCATTTGGTATCATACAGCGGTCAAAAACGGATATAGAAAGTCTCCAGCAGAAAGTAAGAAGATTTCTCACAAAGGAAAAATACCATCCACGCAGTTCAGTAGAGAAAACAACAATACCGAGATATGAAGGGAGAAGAGGACTTATGGACATTGGTAAGCAACTGGATAAACAGGTTGCTAATTTGAGAACTTATTTTCAGGCTGACACATCTACTTTACATCGAGCAATTTGCGCATTAGATGATACAACGCCGCTTGAACTGAGGAAACAAGAACTGCGTATAAACCACCTGAATATGCAGGAAAAAATGCGCACCTGGATGAGTAAACCTCTGCATGGGCGACATCTCAATGACATCAACTAAGAGTATGTCGACAATACAGCGTCGAACTATTGGTTGACATCAGAAAAGATGTTTTCCGAGACTTAGGGTTTCCTACTTGCTATTCAGGATTAGGTTATTCCAACTTAAAATTACCTAAAATATATTGTTAAATATCCTCAAGTCCAAAATGACGAATGCCGATGAATGCTAAACCCAAGAAACCGTCCAAAATCTTACCGGGGGCTGCCAGGCGTTTGTTGGTTTTGACTATAAAGAACGCCATGACTCAGTAGGAAAGATTATCCACCAAGAACTAGCTGACAAACTGGGATTTCTCCGAACCGACCGTCTTCCTTATTATCAATACGTCCCTGACAGAATACTTAAAAATGAAAACTACAAGCTATACTGGCACCGCACTGTGCTCACAGACCAACCAGTGGCACATAATACATCGGATCTCATACTATAAATAGTTAATAAACTTACTAGGCAAATAACACTTTTTGATGTGGCAATACCTAGTACCAATATTTTGCGTATTAAGTACAACGAAAATATCAAAAGTACAAAGATGTAGAAATACAAATCAGGTGACAATGAAGAATGGAAAGTACTCAGACAGTACCTATTATTCTATCTACTACTGGCATTATTACCAAAACCTCTTAGAGAACATACAACAGCTAGATCTAAATGAACATCTTAGTACTTTACATAATGAAATCAAAATTTTATCTGTAAGAATTTACAATATCACTTAATAAGTGCGTTTTGTGATATAATATAAAGTGTGGTCTTTATATTGGTACTTGATGTTTGACAATACTTGAAACCTAAATTAAATAAACAATCTTTATAAACAATTATTCGCCTAATATTTTTTAATTATATTAATATGTGATATCTCATATGAGATAATAATGCCAGCAGATTTGTTTAGCTTCTCTTCTTTTGGTTTTATAATGCTGTTTACTTTTTTGTGTATTACTTCTAATATTTTCCATTTTTGTGTTGTTCCTTTCCGCTAGAATTCGTTTTGCAGTCCTTATCAAACCAGTGGCCTTTCATGACTGTTTGGATTAGTTTCCATTGCTCCTTTAAGTTCCCGTTGCCATTTTTGCCAATCTTTTGTTTATTTCTTCCTCTATTCTTTTTACTACCTCTTTATCTTGAAGCTGCTCTGTTTAATATTTTTTCCGCTGTTTTTTATTGTTTGGGAATTTCTTACGTAAGTTTAATTATTGTTAATATATGGCCACTCTCAAAATCTGCTCAAAAATCTGCTTAAATTATGTACTTGCTATCTTAGCCCTTAACAACAAAGTGGGGTCGTTTTGGGACCCCAGGACCATATTTTTCAACCTCCAGTTGAACAATTGCTAATTTTATTCCTGAAATCTCTTAAAGCTGATTTTTGAAAGTTTTTACATAACTTCTAAAATACCTTCCACCAAGTTTTAATAATTAACATCCATGAAAACTGCACTTTGTACAGTGGGCTCCTTGGGGAACACCACGTAGTATTTTACAGTAATTAGTATTTAAATGGGAATGAGCCACAATTAAAGGTTAAAGTAAATTTATTGACGTTTCAATTTTCACTTCGGAAATCGTTCTTAAAATACAAACGTTAGTAAATTAAACAAATTTATTAGCTGGCACTGCTGGCAGCTCGGCGCGTGGCACAGTCTGAAGTCATTAGAGTTAGTCAAGTGTTGTTTGTTTAGTCAAAGAAAGTTGTAGAGTACCTATATAAGTATTTAAGGCTATAATCATTGACATTGCGGATAAGTCACATAAAGATAACAGGAATAAAGCGGCTAACATTAGTCTGAATTTTTAATCGGATAGGGTACCATCTTGAAGTTCTATTACTCAGGATTCCCACATGAAGATCATTTGGCTGATATAGGGGGAAAAGGGATAGTCTGGAGCATTGGAGCGCGGTGGAGAGATTCTTGTTTATAACTCGAGTTAATACACCTCGCTCCAATGAATTGTTACACCCGAACGTAATTCTAAGGGGTGAACATGTTTCACAGGCTGGGTTTAATTAAATTGCTTGCTTGCACCTTGACGTTTAGACAGAGTGGCATTCTTAGAGTGGCGTTCTAAAGGAGAATATCAGTGGCGACAAATTATAAATAATATTATGTTAATTGTTTTATAATGCAAACCTTAATGAAGTTTGTTGTGTTGTATTACGATTTATTTTTCACACAACAAATTTTTTGACGCAGTTCCGAAAAATCGTTTTAATATTATTGTTGTGTTATTATTTGAGTATTTTCATAGTAGATAATGGTATAATTTGTAAAATAAACACATATATTTATATTTTCAGCCCTCTAAACCTCATGGTCCATGGGAAGGAATTCTAAATACAACAGAAAATAAATATGTCTGTCCACAACCAATCGGCACGAATTCAAATGAAGACTGCTTGGTTTTGTCTGTATATACACCAGTAGTAAGTCAATTTTACCACAATATACACTAATCATAAATCAAACGTTACAAACGACATTTTTTCACAAGGACTGTAGAGGAATCTGTAACTTTACAGTTTTAGTTTGATAACATTTTGTAGTAATAAAGTATAAAGTATACATAAAGTATGTATACATTTTATAGTAATAAATCTTTTTGCAGAAACCCAGTTCGGGTACATCATTACCAGTATTCTTTTGGATTCCTGGTGGAGCATTTATGGTTGGTAGCGGTCAAATAGTATCTTACAATCCAAGATTCTTGATTGATTACGACATAATAATTGTAACAATAAACTATCGACTAGGTGCACTTGGTAAGTATTTATATTTCATTGATACCACTCCATATAGATAAGTTGAACAATATCATCATCATCATTGGCTCGATAACCCTTTTTAGGTCTTGACCTGTTCCAGAATTCTTCTCCATTCTTATCTGTTTCGTGCTTTTTTTCTCCAGTTTTTTATTTTTAAGGTTGTTATATAATTTTCTATTTGTTCTAAGTATCTCAGCTTCGCTCCTCCTCTTGTTCTTTTTCCTACTGGCATCTGTTTGAATATTTTGTTTGGTATTTCGCATTCTTCCATTCGTTCTACATGTCCTATCCAATGCAGCCGTCCTATTTTAATGAATTTTATAATATATAATATGGATAGGACATGTAGAAAGAATGGAAGAAGGCGAAATATCAAACAAAATATTCAAACAGATTTCAGTAGAAAAAAGAACAAGAGGAAGACCGAAACTGAGATACTTAGAACAAATAGAAAATGATATAACAACCTTAAAAATAAAAAACTGGAGAAAAAAAGCACGAAACAGATCAGAATGGAGAAGAATCCTGGAACAGGCCAAGACCCAAAAAGGGTTGTCGAGCCAGTGATGATGATGATGATAATATCCGGATCCTGGCATATTTTGTATAGTTCAGAGTTGTATCTTCTTCGCCATATTCCGTTTTCTTTTGTGCCCTTATATATGTGTCGCAAGATTTTTCTTTCGAAGGTGGCTAACAACGTTTCCTCTCTTTTAGTGAGTGTCCAGGTTTCTGAGCCGTATGTGAGTACCGGTCTTATTAGGGTTTTATATATTTGGCATTTTGTTTTTCTTGCGACGTTATCTGATCTTAGTTGCCTAATTAAGTCATGGTAACATTTATTTGCAATAAATACTCGCCTCTTCACTTCCTCCGCAACGTTATTATCAGATGTGACTAGGGATCCCAAGTATATAAAGTTTTTTACCCCCTCGATGTTGTATTCTCCTATTGTTATATTTTGTGGCTGCCTTATTTCTGCGTTTTTACTTACCTGCATATATTTTGTTTTGGTCTCATTGATTTTAAGACCACTATTTTGTGCAGCTCGTTCTATTTGGTTGTATGCCTCTATCATTTCTCTTCTTGATCTTGCGATTATGTCAACATCATCTGCAAATGCTAGTATTTGCACGCTTTTATTAATGATTGTTCCTCGTGTATTGACTGTTGTGTCTCTCAGTATTTTCTCAAATACGATGTTGAACAAGATGCATGATAGAGCGTCTCCCTGGTGTAGTCCCTTTTTCACATCTATTGTTTCCGTTAATTCATTTTGTATCCGGATTCTACTTTCTACTTTTAGAGATTCTTTTATCAATTCTATTAGTTGTGTTGGTATATTGAATTCTTTCATTGCTTTTATTAAGAATTCTCGGTTTATATTGTTATATGCGCTTTCAAAGTCTTTGAAGTCTATGTGTGTCGATGTTATATTCACTTGTTTTTTCGAGGATCTGTCGCAGAACAAATATCTGGTCTATTATTGACTTCTGTCTACAGAAGCCACTTTGGTATTTGCCAACTATTTTTTCAGCGTGTGGTCTAAGTCTTTCATAAATGACGTTAGACATTATTTTGTACGCTGCATTGAGCAGCGTGATTCCACGGTAGTCTCCACATTCTAACTGATTTCCTTTTTTATGTAATGGTACAATAATACCGCTATTTCACTCCGCTGGTAGCTGTTTATTCGACCATATCTTTGTTATCAATTCATGTATTGTTTTTTGTAGTGCTTCTCCTCCTTCCTTCAGTAACTCCGATGCTATTTGATCCGATCCTGGCGCTTTATTGTTCTTTAATTTGTCTACTGCTGCTCTAATCTCGGCTATTGTTGGTGGAGTCTTTTCTCTGTTGTCTGTTTGGTCTAATGGTATGTCAGGGTTCGTCTCTCTCCGATCTCCTTCAAGCTTTTCCGTAAAATGTTTTGTCCATCTACTTAGTATCTCTTGCTGTTCTGTCAATATATTATCTTCCTTATCTCTACACATAGTTGTTCTCGGTTTGAAGTCTTTTCTGCTTTTGTGCAGTCTCTGATAAAATTTTCTTGTCTCTGTTGATTTACTTAGTTCTTAAAGTTCTTTGTTCATATATTCTCTCTCTTTTCTTCGGTGAGTTTTCTTTTCTTCTTTGCGTAGTTGTTTATATTCTTCCTCTGCTTGTCGGGTTCTGTGCCCCTGTTGCATCTGTCATATGTCATGTTCTGTTTTTTTAGTCTGTTATAATCTGACATTCTTCGTCAAACCAGTCATTCATTCTTGTTCTTCTTTTTTTACCTTCTATGCCTAATACTTCTTTAGCTGCCTCTTTTATGATGTCTCTGCATTCTTCCCACTCCTTATTTAGGTTTTCATGCGTTATTCTGTTTTCTAGTTTGTTGTTTATCTCTTCTTTATACTCTTTATTTTTGTTTGTTTTTTTTGAGTCCTTCTATCTTGTATCGTTCATGTGTAGAGCCTCTTTCTTTTTTGATGTTTGAAATTCTAGGCCTTACTCTACTTTCGACCAGGTAGTGATCAGAATCCGCATTTGCCCCTCTTCTGGTGCGGACGTTTATTATATTCGATTGGTGTCTCGAGTCTACAATGACATGATCTATCATATTTACTGTAAGTCCATCTGGGGATTGAAGTTGAACAATATACCGTTGAATAAAATTGAAAGATTGCACAATAAAAAAAAATTATTGAATTTTGTTATATTTTGTTGGGCTGTTTTATTATATTTTGTTATAGTTTATCTTCTACAATGTATAATATCGGCTTCTTCATATTCTTTTGAATTCTTTTTATAATTTAATAATATCTCCTATTAATATTTATCTATTTTTATTACAATCAATCTTCTTAAAGGTGTTCTATTTCCATAACGAATATTTTGTACTCATATTCTTCAGTTTAAACTTGCCAAAGAGAACATTGCAATTGCGTTGTGATTGTGTGATTCAAAAGTGTGTGAAAATGTGTTAAAATATAATATTGCTCATTTTTTTCTTTCAGGTTTCCTAACAACACTTGATGAAACTATCCCTGGTAATTTAGGACTCAAGGATCAACTTTTGGCACTAAAATGGGTACACGATCACATCCATCAATTTGGAGGTGATCCTCACAAAGTAACAGTAGGTGGAGAAAGTGCTGGAGGCATGTCAGCTGGATTTCATTTACTCAGTCGAGCATCTAAAGGTATGTAAAGTAAAGAATACTTTTTGTATTGTCGGAATAAAAGTTTTAAAACATCGTCGTGTAGCTTTTAGCAAGCTCGGATTTTGCGGTATTCTTAAATCACCATCGATGAGAAGTATGTTGTCTCTATATTTCTTCGTAGAGGTCTCAACAAGAGTATACTGGTACATTACTTGATAATAATTGTCAGGTAAACAATTCGTTTCATTTTACTTCGAGTGTCATAAAGTTCTCCTGAGGGTTCAATCTCCTTCTTAAATCCTCAATTATATCTACAAATATAAAGATAAAACTCTGCAAAACAATAATACGCCCAGTCCTAACATATGAGTCATGTTTTAAAAGAAAAGTACTAAGGTTAATCTATGGAGTGATGAATGATGATATAGTGTGAAGAAGACGATACAACTTTGACAGAGCAAACTAACTCAACTTAAAAAATGCTCCGTGATAGACACATTGGTCAGAGAAGAGGAAAACTCAGAACAAGAAGTTAGTTGATAAGATCGATGAAGATATGAAAAATAAATGTAGGAGTATGCGCTTAGTAGAGTAAGGCGATGGATAGGGACGACTTTCCAACGAAGGGCTGTAAAGCAAGAATGATGATTTTTAGCAATTGCAGAATTATTTCAAATTTATAGCGCAATGACGGATCGTAATTAATTCGTTTTCTATTTTTAGGCCTTTTTAGGGGAATCGTTCAACAAAGTGGATCATCAATCTCGAGTGTATTTTATCCATCAAACGACAGAGAACTAGCATTTGAATTTGGCCAAACATTAAATAGTTCATTTAAATCAAACAAATCAAGTGATTTATTAGAATTATTACAACAAACATCTTACTCAGATCTACTAGCTCTTAATAATAAGGTAAATATCCATTTTTGTTCACTATTGCTACCACTATCACTAGTTAACGGTGTTGAATATGGCTTCATTATATTCGAAAACTTTATTATTAAATTACTTTTAATCTAATTCTTACCTTTTACGTCCTTTACTTTACGGGAAATTCTTGTGCTAGGTACTCGCCCCCTATCACTAGGTTATTTTACATTCATCTAGGACATATATGGTAGTTAGTTCTTGCATTTTGCATTACTTGCACCGTGGGAGGTTTATCGTTCCTATCTAGTATATGGGCCTCTTCAATGGACAATATTCATTTACCATCTCTGTGACTATCTTCAGCTCTTGTCTGCTAAGATTTACTAAACTAAATGAAAACTTTTTGGCAATGTCTTTGTAATTGCCCAACACATCACTGAGTCTGCACGTGTTGTTAGTTTTTAGTATCAGGGTGCCAAAATGTGTAATTCCAACAGGTAAAGAAATGACCATGATGCCGTTTTTAGAGTTTTAAAACTGACGTAATATTAGAATTAGAATTAGAAATCTGCTTTATTGTCACCGAAAATTGTACAATTTTATGAGCACAGTGGACGGGATCCATAAATAAACATCAAAGATTAAATTTCTGATGAAGTAGTCATGATGAGAAGTCTTGCGGTAGAAATGGAGCCGAAACCACTTTTAACTACTGAATCTTCATGGTAAAAATTTCAACAATATTATGATAGTAAACACATTAAAGTAGTTATCAAGGAGCTTTTTGCAAATGATCCTCCAAGAGTAGATAAATTAAGTTTAAAAATTGCCATCCATAATGACGGCGACATAGTTATTGATTTTTACAAAAACCGCATTGATGAAGAAGGGTTAAAGCTATTGCTGAATTTAGCAAAATTAGCTTCACCGAGAATAGAGCTGTGTTATACATTGCTTTAAGAAATGGATCACATCGTTGATGGTAAAGGTGTCTTTATGCCTGATGTAAATGTTGTCCCTAATCATATGAAAAGCTTTACAGAACAGGTGTTATCTGGTGCATAGAACAGATACTATGGTAAAAAGACCACTGAAGTTGTCAACATTGGTATTGGAGAATTAAACTTAGGACTATTAATGGTTACAGATATTTTAAACCCTTGCAACAAAGTTCTCAACCTACATTTTGTTTCAAATATTGATGGTACCCATCTAGCAGAAGTACTGAAAAAAAACCCTGAAACTGGGTCTTAAGAACGAGCATATGTCAAAGAAAAAAAAAGTTAGATCTGATAACAAAAAAATCACAAACTATAATAATTATAGAAACCTAATTTTTAGATTAAATAGTTTATACACGACAAGGAAGGTATATTGAGACAATATGAAAACATCTTTTATTAGATTAAATAAACACATGATTATACTTTGATTTTTTTTTGTGGCATAGACTTTTGTCATTCAGCCAGTCTCGAAAGGATATAATATATTCCTTAAGAAAGTATATACACATAAGTACAGATTATTTCTCTCAGACAAATGGACAGCGATATCCCTAAATACTTTGATAGTAAATTTCAAAACTTCGTCAACAGTCAGATAATTGTTTAGTTTACATAAAATTATATTTCCAATTCACTAAAATGTTTCTAATATAAAGAATTTATTTTTTAATAGTTTCTTTCTGGCAAAACAGCAGGATTTATGGATGGATTGACATTTAAACCTATTATCGAAGATGACAACGATGATGCTTTTATTACTGAACCCATGTTTAGTTCTATAATGGACCGTCAGTTTAATTTAGTTCCAATTCTTATCGGCTATAACTCAGAAGAAACTTTGTCTTTCTTAGGGCGTAAGTATATATTTTTCTTACCTTTATTATATTTATTCGGACGGCATAATTTGAACCATTTGACAAGCCAAAAAGAACTAAAATAGGATTATTTGCATCAGAAAAGAATAATGTCGTTTGGAAAGACGTGGAAAATTTGGGGAAGAGAAAAACAAACACAAACAACACAAAACAAAACTGATTAGTTTTTGAGCTCAAAAATATGGGCAACATACATAACCGATATCAGAACGTATCATGGACAGAATTCTGATTTCGATCCCTATTTTGTGCAGTATTACGACAGAAAATCGCGACATTGGCAAATGGATCAAACAAACGACAGAAAAAATGTGTTGAAATATCAATATACGTTATTGCTAATTTAATTTTCTCTCGTATTTAGTCAAAATTTTGCTGACAACTATCTTTTGTCCACTATCGAACGATATAGACTTATTTTTTGGAACAATGAACAATACACAATAATTTCCGTTGGGCTGAAAGTGCATAGTAGGCGGTATGATGTCTAGACATCGCGATAATTAAAATCAAAAGACAGACCCTTTTTGTAAACGGTGTTCTATTAATTAGGAAGAATTATATATTGAATCATCATTCATTCTCAGACTTCCGCCGCCATTCAGACAACAGACTCAAAATCACATTTAAACACATTTCGTTTTTAAAAAGATAAATTGTCTCTCTTTTCTCATACATTTTAGTAATATAAATTTAACACAGTGAGTGTATTAGTGAATCGGTTGTTGTAATAAGTCGAAATAAAAGTTTGGTTGAAAGTTGAAGGTTGAACGAACTGGGCCCGCACACACCTCTTTTGGCTTTATACCACCAATCGTGGTGTCGGTGTCCCGGCACGTACCCGACTGGAGATTTAAAAGTGGTAGAGGAGAGATCCTCGGCGGCGACCTGTCTACATGCGCATAGCATAGCAATGTGTGTGTGTGTATGTGTGTGTGTGTGTGTGTGTGTGTATTTTTTTTACCTCTGGTGCTTATTAATTTGGTAGCAGTTTTTGGCAATCGAAGAAAAAATATTTCAACCCATCTTTTGTGTGTGGGATTAAACTAAGAAATCGCACAAAATGTAATGCAGATGTGTTCAAGAAACCGGTCAAGAAACAAGAACATCCAAATGTTTGCCTTTATAGTAAACAAAGCTGCAGAAGAAACTGTTAGAGAGAAGCAGTGACAGATGTAGACATTTGCCCAGGAGGGGGAACTTCCAATGAAACACCAACCAAAAGATATATTCTTCTTCTTATTGTGCTTATCTGTTCCTGATGTTGATCAGCATAGCTACCCTAACTTTGTTTGCAGCTATTCGAAATAGTCCACTTCCTTAGGTTTTGAAGCCAAGATATTCTTCTTCTTGCTGGTCCGCTCTTTCCAAATACCTTGCCCTGAAGAATAAGTTGCAATAAGCCATACCGGTGTTCATTTATCATAACGTGGCCAAGATATTCTAATTTGAGATCTTTGATTTTGTTAGTGATCTCGCATTCCTTGCCCATTCTACGTAGGACCTCAATATTAGTCACACGATCCACCCATGAAATTTGTAAGATACGCCTGTAACATCACATCTCGAAGGTCTCGAGCTTTCCTAAAGAAGCTTCAGAGAGCGTGCATGCCTCTTCTCCGTATAATATTGTAGAAAATACATGGCATCTGATGATAAAGATTTTGGTACTAAGCGGTAAATCGTAACTTCTGAAAAGAGACTTCATCTTACGAACGCTGATCTTGCTTTCCCTATGCGTTGTTTTATTTTAGTAGAATGGTCCCATTGACTGTTTATGTTAGTACCAAGGTATGTGTAGCTGTTTTTCTTTTTTTTTCTGTTCTTCTTTTTTGTTTTCTTGCCAGGTTTTAAACCGTTGACGATTAGATCATTTACAGTGAAGTAAATGCAATTGGTCTGCCTGTCATCGAATCGGTCATATTATAAAATATGTATCCTGTTAATTATTCCATTTAAGAAAAATGTTACGTTATGGACAAATATTTAGGTTAACAATATGTCAGGAATTTTAAAAAGTTTCTTGATCCATTCACTTACATTCTGAATTAAAAACCTTTTTTTAGAAATTGGCGAACCAGCTATTGAGGAGAGGGCCAAATTACTTGATGAAAATATAGCAAATGTTGTATCACGATCTTTTAATATAGCCGAGGAAGACATAGAAACAGTTGGTAAAAAACTGAAAGCATTTTATACTAATTCTTCTTTCACTGAAGATAGAAATGGATTAATAAAGGTAAGAAAATACCAGATGGGCTTTTTTAACTTTTCATTGTGTTGATTTAGAACTATCTCAAACTAATCGTAAAAGTACAATTAATTTTTTTATCTGAAATCGCGGTCAGTAGCCACTACTAAAATCGTTGTATTGTGTGGGTGGTTTTCAACTAAAGTTATTGTTGTTTCTACTAGTAAAGGTCGTAGATTCTAGCCAAAATAGGCGTTTGGTGTATTATAGCTCTTCACATTGCAATCTGCAATGCCACTTCACCACAATTCTCCCTTCGCCACTTATTCTGGTAGTCTGGGCTTTTTTTGAGCTTTATCGTGATTTTGGTGACAACTTTTAATAATTTCTCTTGATATTCCGAAGTATGGGCTAGGACAGAATCTAATTTTGTACTTTCAGTATAGGTGAGGATGATCTATGACGTCAAAGATTGAATTATACCAGCTATAAACATATCCAGATATTATGAAATTTATTAAGGTGCAGAAACAAGATAAGCTGGACACATTACTAGGATGTCAAATTATGAGTACAAGAAAACCCAATTTTAAAACCCAAAGGTCAAAAGAAGTAGAGGACGTGTAGAAGATGGATTAATGATGTGGAAGATGACTTTAAGATGCTAATGGTCAAAAGATGGAGAGAAGTTGCTAGGAATCTTGTTTGCTCTGCAAGCAGCGCAAGATTCACAATGGATTTTCGAGTCAATTATGATGATAATGATGGTAGAAGACTTATGCACCTCTATTTGCTTGAACACGCTTACCTACTTAAATATGCCAAAGTAAAAATTCTTGACTATGAAGAAAATCGCAAAGACTGGAAAGAATATGTCACTGGTCTTTTCTAAGATGATAGTCGAGAAAACTTGTTACACACTGTTGTAGCAACGAGATAGATACAGAACCCAATATATTGGAAGCAGAAGTCAAACAAGAGTAAAACAAGCAAAAAATATTATTAACTATGACAATTTGGACTTATTAGTCTGATAATTGAGGCACTTTTTGAACTGAACAGAACTGCTCAGAAATTAGAGGAGCACTATTATGTAAACATGTTCTTCTCCAAAAAGTTGTAAATTTCGCAATAACATTTCGTTGACTACGAAAAAGCATTTGGTCGAGTTTAACATGACTTACTTTTTAAATGCATGCAAACTAAAACGTTTAAGGACATAATTAAGAATACTAAAATATCTATATTATAACCAAGTAGAATCTGTTTAAACTGAAGACGGTTGTATCAAGAAATTGCTTATACTAAGTGGAGTACGACAAGTCTGTGCAGACCAAAAGGAATAAAAAATAGTGAAGAAACAATTAATAATAATTTCAGTTTTGCTGATGATACAGCCATTCTTACAGAAAATGTAAAAGAGCACTGATAAACCTGTTAAATGAAGCAAGCAAGAAGTAGGAAAAGTTTCAAAATTAATAATGGAAAACAAAGTAGATGATAGTTGGCAAAATAAACATAGCTCAAATGCTATGGATTTATTTGGATATATGGAGATAAAGTAGTAGAACGTGCCATTTTAAATATCTAGCTAACTGGTTAAACACAAATATAGACTTTGATGAGGGGACAATAACATGGATTGAAAAACCCACGAGGAAATTAAATTTCCTGTAGTCAGCTGTATACCATAACTCACCAAATATTCAACTCATCAGTGCTGTTAATAGGTCTTCTTCTTGATGTGCCTATCCGTTACGAATGTTAACGATCATCATGGCAATCTTTATCTTATCTGCAGCAGCGCGGAACAGATGTTGTATTGAACCAGATTCTGAGGTTCTTTAACCAAGATGTTCTTCTTCTTCCTGGACCTCGTTTTCCAAATATTTTTCCTTGCAGGATGGCTTGAACGAGAGCATATCTAAATTCATTTCGCATAATATGTCCGAAGAATTGTAACTTTCGAGATTTGATGGTGGTCAGTACCTCTCGGTTCTTATTCATTCTTCTAAGGACCTCCTCATTTGTGACTCGGTCAGTCCACTGGATCTTAAGTATTCTCCGATATAGCCACATCTCAAATGCTTCCAGTTTTCTGCACACATCTTCGTTCAAGGTCCACGATCAACACCATAAAAAAGGACAGAGAAGACGTAGCATCGTTAATAGGTAAACATGCGTAAAGGATTAAAAATTAAATCACTTAAAGCATTTATGATATGGAAACTAGTTCTGTGTAATAGTAATCTGTCATTAAATATTTGTAAAATGGGTTTGAGATGTAATGTTTGGTCGAATACGGTCAATAATGTTTGGATTGATCGTATTCTAATGGACAGCTAAGAATTTCTGATTCCCAAGTGACGTAGATGCGCAGCTCGGAAGGAATTTAAGAATCGTAGTTGAAAAATCATTAATTCTGTGTATCATCATAAATGAACTAGAATAACTTAAATAATATTTTAACTTTAAGGTTTTTTTAATTTAAATGTACACCAAAGATTTTATCCAAATAATTTATTTATTTTTAGTTTACTAGTGACGAAGTTTTTATACGATCAACACTACGGGAAGCTGAAAGTGCCTCTCGATACGTACCTGTGTATTTGTCTGTATTATCATGGTTACCAGATAACAGTACCGATCTAGGTAAGTAAAAAAAAATTCAATCAACTATCTGTTTTTAGTTGGTTTCTTTAATTAGTTTAGACAGAGATATATTTGGTCTTCATCGTTCTCTTTCAACCAATAGTGAACCACTTCCAGACATATGTAGGTTGTAATGATAAGATTACCAAAGAGAATTGATGTACTATTATAAAAATAATACCTCAATCAACCATGGGGGCTTATCGTCTATGCCTTGCTTAGCTCAGTATCTCAAGTATGAGTTCGTCTTGTCTTAAACTAGGGATTGAACCTGAACTCTTAGCTGATAGCAAATAAGACAAATTTTAACTAAACATTTTTATTAAAAAGAATAAAAAACAAACAGTAATCCACCCTGCCAAAGCTTAACAATAATTATTGATACCTATGACTTCAATGGGCTGCTTGTGTGTTGTAGATGTAAGGTCCTACAATGGTCAATAAATTTCCATATTTTGTTAAGAATTTAGGTTAGGCCCTCCAATGGTTAAGAAATATTGATGATTTGATTAATCCAGGCAATGAACTCGAACGTGGTCAATAAATTTTCAAACTGGTCAATAAAATTGGAATGTTGTTAATAAACCCAATTTCCCCAATAAACTCAAGAGAATTTTGTAGACCATAAAATGAGGCTTATAATAATGTTTACCCTCTTTTATAAATTTCAAAAAGAGGCAAAAAATTATATTCCCACTACGTTATAAAGTTGACTGACAGCAACTAAGTGGGAGATTAAAATAAAATTCTACGGGACAGAAAGAGAAAGAAAAGAAAGACAGAGGGAGAAAGAGAAAAACACAGGCCGCCAACTACTTTTTAAATAAAAAATAGTAAAAAGAGAAATGAAGTTAAAGTAATTAATAAATTAATAAAGAAATTAAAATAAAATTATTATTTAAATATAAATTAATAGAGATGTGACGTTTATAATGTTACAAGGTCTTATTCCACTGATCTCTGCTTTAAATGTCCATTACTTTCTTGCAGTGGAGGACTGTCCTCATTTCTCTGACCTATCGTAGCTGGTCAAATGATGTTGCCAACAGTATTTTGTAGTTTTCTATCCAGTTTTCTCAATTCTTGGGAGATATCACACTTAACTTCTTCAATATTCTCAATATCCTCGCCTCCAAGTAGATAGAACAGTTTTTAGTAACGAAGGGACATTTTAGCGTGCCAATTCTCAAGTTATCATCCGGTAACTTCCTGTAGATTACGGTACCCCGGATATGTATGTTTCAGTGCAACCATCAATCGTTCGATATAGCGTTTAATCAAAGGATCAGTTGAGCGAATTATGGCGAACTTTGGCGAATTATGATGACTTTAAAACTTTGGCAGACGTACTGCTTCTGGTAGATTATAATGTCGCTGATAACAAACAACTTTTTGTCGAGTTAAAACGGTTATCGTCGCTTCAATCTGGCCCAGGTATTTGATATCGGCCACAAGAATCTTTCTACACCCTATAAAATAAGCAGATTTCGAGAGAACCAACGTTTTAAGCCTAATTGGCACGGTTAAGACTCTATAACACTTTGCGGTGTTTAGACTTTTTTCTGTATTCAAGAAAATCCCCAATGTCCTGCAGTATTGACGGCATGCTTCTAAATTCACAATCTTCTTCTTATTGCGTCGTGTCCTTTTAAAGGTTGGCGATCCAAATAACAATTGTAGCTTTAGAAACTGCAGCATTAAATATTTTTGTGGATAAGCGGTCAAACCATCTCCTCAGGTCTTTCAGCCACGATTTCTGGCGTCTTCCAACTGATCTTTTGCCCTGTACTTTTCCTTCCAGTATAACTTGAAGTAATTCATATCTTTCGCCTCTCAGCACATGACTTAAGTATTGCATTTTTCTCTCTTTGATTATACTGATTAATTCTTTTTGTTTACTTATGCGCCGAAGTACCTCACCATTGGTAACTTTTTGTATTCATGGAATTCTTAGCATCCGTCTGTATATATACATTTTAAAGGCATCTATTCTTTATTATGTTTCAGAGTCCATTGTACAACTTTCACAGCCATACAGCAAAACAGAGAAAACGTAACAGCTGATCATTCGGATTCTGATTTTGTAAAAAATGTTTTCATGTTCATGAGTGTTTTCCTCGCTTGTTCGATTCTTGATAGGATTTCTTTTTTTTTTGATTACACTGGCTCTTGATATTTGCTCCCAAATATTTTATGAAAGTTACCTGTCTATTATTTGTCCAAAGTCTCATAATCAACGATTACGAAATCTTCGGCGAAGGCTAAGGCAAAAACCTTGATGTCCTCTACGATGATATTACTTCTTTGCTTAAGTATATCCGTTCGTCAATCACCAAATTAATAACAAAGTGGCTTAAGGGATCTCTCTGACCAACAGTCACATAAAACTAAATAAAAAATGTTTGAGAAATCCTTACAATCTTGTTGAGACCTTATTGTTCTCAATATAAGGGATCAGATGTAGTAGATCAAATATTGTGCAGTTCTCCAAGATTCCATGAAACCTTGTTGATCCAGATTGAAAAAAATAGCGTTCTTTAGCCCGTAGAAGCAAGCCTTATGAAACAATATTTGCAATGCGGGCGATACACTGACGGTACTCCATATTTATTTCTTATTCACACCTTTCCTATAGTTTATATATCCGAAGGGCGTTCCTTAGTAGGTTTTGGTACGCATCATGTTGGGAATAAAAAATTTTATGAACCAATCTGCTCTACGTGGTACACTGACGAGCTCAAACTTATAGTCTTATAACTACCACAGGCAAGTCTTGACCGTACTACATCTACAATTTCCCAAGATTTGACAGATCTTTGGAGCATTGCTTAGGCAACAATTTCTCTTTTATAGCATGCATCCCATGTAGATATGCTGGTGTTACACTTCCATAATAAAGAACGCACTAGTAGTAGTAGTCTCCTTTTTCTTCTTATTTTTATGTAAACATGACTCTGTTTTTCAATGTGCCTCCAGTAAGTTGTTGTTCCATGCCGTTGTCTACTGATCGTCTCCCATTGGGGAACCGTCTCTTGCCGTCTTTGCTACTCTATTTGTTGTTATTCGGCTTATAGGATCGTTACATTCTACTCTTCTATTTCTTACTCCTCAGTCTTTAATGTTCTCCACCTCACATCTACATCGTATATCTGTACTCATTGCTCTGTCCCACAGTTTTTTACTATTAATTTTTTAAAGTTTTTAATTTTCGCTGTTTCTAACATCCTTTTTGTCCTCTCTGTGTTAGGTCGTGTTTTTGATGCGAAGTTTTATTTCTCCATATTTCTCCATGTTTCATTCAAGAACCCTGCGGCTCTGTTTGCTCTATTCACTTAATCTTCCATTTCTGTTTCGAGCTTCTCGTAGCTAGATAATGCGATCCTTAGATATCTAGACTCCATCACTTGTTTTATTATCTGGCCTTCCAGCTCCAATTTACATCTTAGTAAATTTGCTGTTATAAACACGAATTTTGTCTTTTTTGAGGAAATTAACATGTTAAATTTTCTGCTGGTGATATGAAATTGGTGCAGTATACGTTGTAAATCATCTTCACTTTGAGGGAGTAGTATTGCGTCGTCTGTATAGCAAATTATTTTAAGAGTTGTTTTTCTCCAATTTGGTATAAATGGTTATATAATTTGGTTAAACGATAGAGGACTCAAGGAACCTACCTGTCTTATCCCATTGCCAGCTTCAGTAGGGTCAGTTAGTTCTTTTCTACTTTTACTTTTATTGTATTGTTTTGGTAGATATTTTCGATCGTTTTGATTATTCCTAAAGGTATCTCTCTTGCGTACAATATTTTGATAGCGGCCTTTAATTTGACGCGGTCAAATGCCTTCTTAAGGTCCACGAAACATAGATATTCAGGTTTGTTGTATTCTAATGATTTCTCTTGTACTTGCCTCATTATAAATAAAGCGTCGGTGCATGATCTTCACGACCTAAAATATGGTAGCCGTAGCACAGATTTGCTATGCGGATTTCTGGTGACATATCTAAAGGTGGATTCTGTTATACTTGAATCACACCTATCATATATCAAATAATAATATTAAAAAAATATTGAGCAATAATAATATAAAAAAAATACATAAAAAATATTGAAAACATTGAAAAAATAAATAAATAAAAAAAATATAAGAAAAATTAAAAAAAAACTGCTTGCGGAACTGGATAATACTGAAAAAAAAAGAACCACTGGATACGAGACTGGATACTATTAGAAAATTGTATACAAAATTGAATAAAATTGTATAAAAAATATATGATTTTTGTAACTTCACCAATTGTATAATGTAGAATTTTTTGCCGTATGTTTCGAAGTCAATATCCCAACCACACACATACACACCTATCATATGATTCTTTATACCTAGAGGACGTTTTCTATTAGCTATTGGGGCATTCCGTGTCTATGATGAAAACTCATCCAGAATATTACTGACAAGCTGTCTCAGATTGGTAATGTCACCAATCTACTGCTAAATATGTTTGTAAAGTTTTTACTTAATTTTCTTTCAATATTATTTTTGTATTTTAGTTAAATTTACAGTTCTCTTATTTTAAATGCAATTCACGTAAACTATTTCATTTTTGCTGTTATGTCTATATTCTTTTGGTTACTTTATTTTTTTTTCAGTTATCAGAAAATTAACCTATTTTTATTAGTCGTTCGTCTTTTATTCGCCAAGCAAAAATTTTTAATGCATTATTTTTAATTTTATAATGTTACTGTTTTTTTTAGGAGTGCCACATACTGCAGATTTATGGTATCTATGGGATAGACAAAATACCAATATAAATAATGAGGCTTTGCGAAAACCTTTGTTGAAATGGTGGACTAATTTTATTAAGTACCAGTAAGTATCACACTAAAAAAAGATATAAAAACAGGTATACTAATGATAATTACAAAAAGTTGGAAATGTATGTATACATTAGTTTTTATGTTTTTTTACCAAATATTGTTGTCATATTATCTTGTTTTATTTGCAATTTGTCTTTTTTTTCTATTTCTATTTTATCTTGATTGTACTTTAATGATTTGCTATATTTCAGAAACCCTACACCAGCTGCTGATGAAGAACTTCAAAATGTGATTTGGCCCAAAGTTCATCCTGGTGCGGTTAAGTATTTGGATATAAATTCGAAGTTCTTAGTGAAGGAAAATCCACGAAATTACTACAGTATTAAACAGCTATTGGACAGTTATATAAATCCACCTTATATTACGTATTAAATACAGTTTTTGTAATTTTGGTTTGACTAACAGTTCACATAGATGTACACATTTATACCTGTATTTTTTATTATAAATTTTTAGACAAAATAAACCAGTCACTTTATTAAAGCAAAATAATATCATTTCGAAACCTTTCTCTCATTTACAAAAAAATATTTTCTCATAACTTTCACAAGGAAGAACCGAAAGGTAGTTATTGAGATGGACAAAGTATGTCAAAGACAAACGATCTAACATAAAAGCGAGACTTGAAATTGAACAGAATTGTTATAAGGATGTTTAAATTTTTATTTTAGAATCGTTTATAAACTTGATTAGAATATTATATATAGATTTGTCAAAATAAGATAACAGATTGCTGATGTTAACTAGTAGGCTAATATTGAGATCAATTAAACCTAAATATAGGCTTCAAGTCTGTTCCCTATGATTAGGAAACTCCTAGACATAGCTCCTAGACAAATTTTTATTGATTTAAATTGTATTCTGTCAAGAGTTAATAGATTTGTTTTGCATGATAAATCGTAAAGAATACAAATGTAATCCAGAATGGATCGTATGTAGGATCTATAAAACATTAAAGAGATATTTTGATCTGCCATCCCATCTTTTTTTAGAAACGAAACGCAGAAGGTTAATTCCACGCTCGCACTTCTGTTTTACGTACTTTATATGGCTGAACCACAAGAGTTTTTTATATAGGATCATGCCTAGATACTAATACTCTTCTGCTAAGGTAAAATGATAATCACCTATCTGGCATTTGCCTGTGACTTTTTGTCTACGTCTAGTGAAACATACAACCGAAGATTTTTCTTGTGATATACTAAAACCCATTTGTTTCACCCACTTATATATGTTACTAAAGCTAAGTTTTAGATTCAACATACAATCTTCATAGGATTTATGGCTGGTATATAAACATATATCGTCTGCATATTGAATTATTTTGCAGTTTCATCCATCAAACCATGCAGATCTGCAGTATAAACATTAAATAATAAAGGACTTAGAATTGAGCCTTGAGGGAGACCGTTATATAATATTCTTGGACCGTGTAATACATTTCTATGGTCCCGTAAGTATATTTTTCTATTCACATACAAATTTATTATATTTACAGATAATCTTTTATCAATACCACACCCCACTATTTTTGAATATAATATATCCAAATCAACCACGTCATATGCACCCTTTAAATCTAGAAACAAACATAGCATAAATTCGTTTTTTGAGAAACAGAGTTGAATATCCGTAACTATTGTAAACATTGTAAACAACAAATCCGTAAACATTTTATAAATGTATGAGAGCATCAATGGTACCTCGATCTCTACGAAATTCATACTGTGAGTAGGAAAAAACTGAACTACTTTCAATAAAATGTTCTAATCTAAATTTTATAAGCCTTTCAAAGAATTTTGCACACATGATAATAAAGAAATGGGTCTATAACATGATGGAAGTTCTGGGTTTAAGTTAAATTTGAGTAAAGGGCATATGATGATATTTTTTAAAGTATAGCAATATTCTTGTTTCAACCGCCAACTATTAAATATTTATAAGAGAACATCTTTGGCATTTAACGGCAATTTGTCCAATATCTTATAAGTAAAACCGTCTAAACCGGGGGCTGTATTTCTGCTTTTATTTTTAGTGCAAAATCTAGTTCTGAAGAAGTAAAAGGTTTTAACATGGAATCTATACTAGTATTAAAACGAAAAAATCCTTTAATCCTACCAACATTACCAGAGGCAGATGAAGGTGCAAGTTGGTCTAACATCTGTTCAATGAGATTTTCAAAAAGTTGAGGTTTTTTGTTGTACTGATAGTTATTGGAAATTGATCTGACGGTTGACCATATTTTTGAGAGAGGTGTGCTTTTGTTTAGACTATTTAAAAAACTTATCCAACTACTTTTTTTCTTTGTTTTAAATAATCGTCTGGTTTGGGCTGCTATATTTTTCAATATGCTTTCAATACGCTTTCAATGCTTCTGATCGTTTTTTTATTATGAATGTACATTCCTCATCCCACCAATAAGGCCTTGGCATTGAAGGAGTAAAAGGTTTTTTTATGGGCATAATTTTGGAAGCAGCTAGAGAGATAGTCTTCTCATCGTTAGAAAGATTATTAGATGATAAAAATGTGGATAATTGTTTTTCTAAATATGTCTGAAATAGCTTCCAGTCAGCGCGGCAATCGTTCCATTTTGTTGATGGATTATGATGTCGATTATTACGGATTTAACTAAAACTAAAAAGTAAACATTCTGAGCTCGTACTTAAAAAAGTTACCAGCCAACTGAGTTAGAAGACCTGGAAGTGGTATCAAATCAAACTGTCATGAAGTCAAAAGATAGATATATAATTGTCTTAATTAAAACCACGAAATAAGAAGGCAAAAAAGATTTATACGACTACATAATGGATTTAGTGGAGTACCACAAAATAAAGTATGCTAAGAAGTTGCAAGTGTTATAATAACTAACTAATGGAAAACAAAATTGAAAATATTGAATTCCACAAATTTTTTATAATTTCTTTCGAGTACTTTGAAGCGGTTTTTGTAATTCAGGCCAGAGTAATTCAGCCCCATGCTTGTGAACTGAGATGAAATAACCTGCCACATTTTTTTCAGACTTTTCATCTCTAATGTTCCCACCGACTCTCTGTATTTTTTATACAGATCGATGAGAATTTTTGTGGCGTTATCAGACCATTGTACATTAGTGTATTCACGATCACGATCATCTCTGGTCCATCCTGCAGTACTTGCAGTAGTATAATCATGATCACCAGCATTTGGTGTGGGTAGTAAAACTATAATTTCTTCTGTGAAATTATCTACAAATAGAAATAATAAATGCTTTGATTTGAGACTTCGCTAATGTCTTACCACTATCCATTTTAAAAATTGTTATTTTTTTGCAAATATGATAATCTAGATAAATCCTTATAGTGTTATGGGTTTAACTAGCAAGTTAACAATTTATTTAAAGCTAACGATTTGACAATATCATATGTCACCTATTAAATGCCAATTTTAATTGACTAAAATGCGTTCCAGCAAGTGCCAAAACATGAACCAATTCTAAATTAACTCATGCATGAATTGACATGCGCACTCAATAGTTCAGTATCGGTTCAGAATTAGTTCTGAAAATGTCTGCTGGAACAAACCTTTATTTATACACATATATACACACATATATAGAAACCTCATGCATACACATATTGAATTTTGGTTTCGTCAATAGAAATCTTCGGATTTTTACTTATGAGATGTGTTATCATAAGCTGTCGCTATAGCGTCCAAATTGAAGACATTTTATTGTTTGAACTTACTGTCACCTACGGACCAGAATAGCTAACAGATTTTGAAGAAGTTGATGAAAATCTAGCTACAACACCTGAACTTTTTGACGAGAACATCCTACAATTCTATAGTTCGTGTAGAAGAATCTACAGTTCGTGTAGAAGAAAACAGTGACCCGGAAGTGAAAGCAGAGCCAGAACCAGCTCCGACCCCTCAGCAGGCATTAGATGCGGCAAAAGTACTGCATCGATTCTTCATCCACCAGGAAGACGATATGAGTGCTTTTGAGTGATTTATGCTGAGACTTTTTTGGTAATGTAGGCTTAATAAATTTTACAGTAGCATATTGTTTTGTTATTGTACAGTACACATGTTTTAATTGTACAGTCATTTTTTTTATACTGTATTGCTTATACTATTCTTTAATAAATCTTAGTTGTGTACAATACAGTGTTAATTCATTTATATTCGTTTTGATAAATTTTTTAAATTAAAATAGGTTATTTTGTACAGTATTATTAATATTACAGTACCGAATTTTCTCTCTCTCTGTATAGCGATCTCTCCTTATAATCAAAATTCCCGGTCCCTTGCATATCGTTATAGAGAAAGAGGACTGTATTTAAATACGCTATGTAAATAATTATATTTAAAAAGTCTAAAATAAAGCTTTTTTTTTAAATCCTTGAATCAAAAAAAAAAAGTGAAATATTTTGTAGAGACGAATTTTTTGAGGAATCAAAACAAGTAATTTTTT
This sequence comes from Diabrotica undecimpunctata, assembly GCF_040954645.1. Taxonomy (NCBI): domain Eukaryota; kingdom Metazoa; phylum Arthropoda; class Insecta; order Coleoptera; family Chrysomelidae; genus Diabrotica; species Diabrotica undecimpunctata. The sequence continues at coordinate 27,124,957 of NC_092810.1, forward strand.
TTATAACTTCAACGTTTTAATCAATAGTTAAACAATGTCAAACCGATACTTTCATGAAACAATTATTCTTATTTCGTTTCACCTAAACTTTGATTTGAAAAAGTTTTCAATTTGAATCCTAATACAATACAATTTGTTTATTTTAACTGGGCTAATATGACGAACAGAGTAGTTCCGCCGTTATTTAAACTTAGGATTATCTCCAGAAACTGATCCGTTTCGGGTTATCGGCAATAAAGTACAAGGTAAAATCGATAATACATAAATATGTCAATACCTTCAAGGTGACCTTTGTTTAAAATAACTGTTTTTTATAAGCGTTTTATCGATTATCTTGAGATTCACCAAATCAACTTATGAACACGAATTTTTGAATATAATAGAATACACTGGATTATGCAAAAGATAACAAGTAATGTATTTATCAACAATAATTAATCATATTAATATTATTATTACATTAATTATAATAATATTAATTTTTAATATTCTTAAAAACAACAACGTTTAAACTGTAATAAAATTATTAATTTGTATTAAATGTTGTAAAGAGGTTTAAAAGTTAAGAATGCGTTATTGCAGTTTTCACATATAGTATTTTTCATATAAAAATGCGTGCACGTCATTCAAGATTTACGACGTCAGAACCCCACAGCGTTGCCAAAACATGGGAATAGTTAGTAAGTGAGTAATTTTTAAAATGTCAACTATTTGTCAAACTATTATATTAACAGTAAACTAGCGGACCAACTCGACATTTAAGAGGGGCGGAGTCTAACGATCCATCGTTTCCGTCGCCTGGTATTCGCTCCGTGCGTGACCATGGTAGGGGTACTTTGAAACGATGCCAGCGTGCGTAGCGGCGAAATATGACAAAATTGGAATCATGGAATCTTTTTACGCATAAATTTTATCAAAAATGTGTGCAAATACATTTTGCTTATTTAATTGTGCTAATAATAGCAAAAATAGTAAGTGTAGTTTTTATAGGTTCCCAAAGATTACATATAAATTAGAGAAAAGAAAAAGATTGATCCGTGCTATTAATATGAAAAAGTAAATATCACATAACCTTAATTTTATGCAATTGAAATAGGAAAAATTTAAATAATTTACCTTAAATGATATTTTATAAGGCTTCAAGCTAACTGCAGAGTGCCTGATGACTTTAGCTTTTATATCATACCTTTTACTATTACTGTTTTTAATTATATGCTCTTTCACGTGAAAAACTTAATTTGCCAGTACTAGATTTTTCCCTTTCTTTTCCGTTTGGGGTTAAAAAGGTATATTATGATGAATTTTGAGAAACCCAGTTTTTAATACTACATTTATTTTGTACATAAACTGAAAAAATATAATTAAAAAGTTAATTATTAATAATTGTCAATTTCGCCTGTATTTCACAATGTCAAACATATGTCATATGTTTAACCTGAAAATTGGTAGGTCCAAAACAGTCAGATGAAGGCGGTAGGTGTCGCGTCAGTCACGCACGGAGCGGATAAATGTTCCAAAAATCCTAAAAATAAACTGTATTGACGCCAATTTTTTTAAATTGAAAATCGATACAGTAGTTTTTTAGGATTTTCAGGAAGATTTACATTAGGAAACGGAATCAATATGATTGTTAAACCCCGCCCCTCTTAAATAAAAAACGGAAGTAAAACCGGAAGTAACTTTTTTTTGCATATTTTAGATTGTAAAATGCCGCGTTTAAGAAAAAGAAGTCGGTTTGAGAACTCTAACTAACTAACTAACTAAATTTATATTTAAATATTATTTAAATTTAAAAAATACAGAAAACAGTATGATGCTCCGCGCTAGTCTACACTACCGCCTACTGTTCCACTTTTTTGAGAATACGCCACAATTTTACTTTATAATAAGTTTATTTTTTATTTATTTATTTAAAATAAACCTAATTTAAAGTAAAATTGTGGCTTATTCCCAACAAAATTAATAATATATTTCTAACTTATAAATTAAAAACAAAGTAATGCTTACTTCATTATTTAATTCTTCAAGTATTAAACTCAAAACGTAGTCTAAATCTCTACATATCAATCACCACACCTCACACACGCTGCACTTGTTGGAAACAGAATACTTTCTAACTAAACATAAAAAAAAATACCAACTCATCAAATAGTGTAAAACAGACCCCATAAATTAAAATCGGAGACAGAAGGATCCCGAATTTTGAGTGGTCATTATCGTTATTCCTTAAGTGAAAAGACTTGTTGGTGCATTAAAGCATTCGAGAATTGACGCGTTGTTGCATTGTGTATATTATTGAATTCCTATTCTTTACTATAGGAAAAATTCATTTTATGGCCGCCATTTTTAAACCGGTTCGAATTTATAAATTTTAAACCTTAGGGGGAATCTACTCAACAATCTGTTTAATTATTCGAAAAAATTATTCTCCTATCTATCACCGTTTAGGAGGAGTATTGCGCACAAGAAAAGGGCTTAGCCTTTTAGTATATAAGATACACTTAGTTTTAAGATTACTGCAATACACTAAAATACATAAAAAATATATTAATACAAAATTATATATTTTAAATTTGAAACTTACCACTTTTAGAGCATTAATAATAAAAACGTCCCGCCATTATTTCTTGTTCAAAATAATCTATGTTATATGAAAGCTTATTAGCTTTCTACAGACTATTTAGTTGTTTTGGCATAGCACAATCACAATACACAACAATAATTAGTTTTTAAAGCTATTAATCTAAATTTAATATGTATTTATAAATACAATTTATTAATATATAATATATTATGATCACATTGTGTAAAAAATCAAAACATAAACAAAATTCTTACTCTAAAAAAGCGGCAACACTTTAAATAATTTTACCACACGCTAAACTGTCAAAAAATTTGAAGTATTCCCATATTAGTTGCGTACAATTGTCTAATATATTTAATTAAAATTATTATTTTGTGGGATATTAGACTTAAAGAGTTATTTCATAAAATTTATATTAGTAATAATAACAAATGTTTTTGGTTATTTAATCAATATAATTCTAAAATTCCCAATATAATGATGATTATATTTTTCTGAATATTATACCATATTGACGCCTATGAAAGATCGAGCAGTTCCGTATGAGTTTCGTATTATTAGCTGTGTTAGGAAAATTTGAACTCTAAGGTTGACGTTCTGGAAATTTTAAATATAAGTGACGTCACTTTATATAAATTGTGACGTGCACGCATTTTTATATGAAAATACTATATATTGCATATTTCACAGATAGCGACAGAAAGGAAAGATATAAAGAGAGAGATAGATTTGACAGGTACAAAAACATAGTCCGTTCCTAAGCTCTGACCAATGGGCGGGGATGTTAAAAACCTTCTTAAAAACATTTCTAATTTGTGTGTATTTGTTGCATAAGAAGTTGGAAATATTGATTTTTTAATTGTTTCAAGAATAAACAAGGACTTTTGGTTATGAACATTCATTCTGTGCGATTGGTATTGTTGTTTGTGAATTTGTGAGGTAAAAATATCAAGGAATAAAGATATTTACTATGAATGTTCATATTTTAGGGTTACGTTATGATTTGATTAAAACTTTAATTATTTTTTACTCTATTTTAAGGTATTTTGTTGTTTTTCTCAGGGCTATTTTAAAAAATCATTAACGAAGCTATTTACGAAGTTAAAAAATATTTAAATTAACATCCACAAGGAATCTACGTTCCTGTAACTTCCACTTAAAAAGAGTGGTTCTTTTTAATTAAGTGGTTACATATTTTCTAGGACAATGATGATGGAATGATGGATTCCGAAAACGTTTTGTCTAACATAGCCCGTTTGGGTTTTTAAATATATACCTTTTACAAAGGATTTTAATTTTAATAAATTATTTAAATTAATGTTTTAATCTTTTATATAATCTACTTAATAGTAGTTTTGTTGTCGTTTCTTAAAAATTCAGTAATACTGGATACCTCCAAAATAAACTCAAAAACTATTACAACATTTAAAAAACATTTTTTTAAACAATAAAACACTGAAAACTTTGTTTTCAAAAACTTCCACAAAATTTATTATAAACTCTTATCACGACAGCTGTTTCGGCTGATTGCCTATCTCAAGTGATCTATATTTGGCATGCATTGACACTTTATAGTCTTTAATGAGTAACGAGTAACGAGTATAGAAGACCTACAACATCTTATCGAAAGCTTAAGTATGAATAGTGCTGAGATGGGAATTACTATAAACGCTAAAAAAACGAAGTACATGCTAATTACAAAAAGACCACAAAATATACATCACCTACTGACAATCATTGGTAACGTGATAGAACAAGTAGAAAAATATCATTACTTGGGAACTTTAATCAATGAAACCAATGATCATACTGCAGAAATAAACAGGCGAATAGAGATTGCCAGATCAGCATTTATACGAATGAAGCCACTCCTAACGTGCAAAAATCTAAATTTGGAGATCAGACTAGGTACCATTCGCTGGTATATATTTTCAATATTATTATATGGAGCTGAGACTTGGACATTAAAAAAATGCAATTTAAAAAGAATCGAGGCTTTCGAACTCTATTTATACCGCAGAGTATTACAAATATCATGGACTGATAGAATTACAAATAAAGAAGTACTGGAGAGGGTTGGTAAAGAAACAGAACTAATCACCACTATACAAACCAGAAAACTGGAATACCTAGGCCACGTGATGAGGATATCAAAATATGAAATGTTGAGACTCATGATACAGGGAAAGATTCAAGGAAGAAGATCTGTTGGCCGAATGCAGAACTCATGGTTGAAGAATCTACGTGATTGGTATCAATGCAGATCGATTGATTTGTTTAGAGCAGCAAGTTCAAAAATAAAAATATCCATTATGATTGCCAACCTCCGTAGGAAGACGGCACTCTAAGAAGAAGTATTTAATGAAATAGGTTGAGGGGGGGAGAACTGTTTGTTTCAAGTTCATCATCACGTAGCGCTACAACCTTGGGTCGTTCTTGGCTGACTGTATTCTGGGACGTCCGAGTGGTTTTTTGCCTGTGGGAATCTCTCCCCATACCAGTTTTACCAGTCTATCGTTATGCAGTCTGTGCACGTGGCCTGCCCATCTTAGTCGCTGTAATTTAATTTCTTGGACAATATCGGCTTCATTGTAGAGTGCTTTTAATTCGATATTGGTTCTGATCTTATACTGGTTTGCGGTGATGTCATGGTGAGGTCCGAAAATTTTTCTAAGTATTTTTCGTTCAAAGCGTCTGAGCTTTTCTTCGTTTGCTTTGGTCATGGTCCACGTTTCGCATCCGTATGTTATTACAGGTCTGACGATGGATTTATAGATTTTGATCTTTGGACTTCTTGTAAGATTTTTTGATTTTATGAGCTTATCCAGTGCGAATAGACAGCGGTTTGCAGATTGGATTCTGTCTTTTATTTCTTCAGTAACATCGTTGTCAGCTGTGATTACGGACCCCAGATACTTAAAACGTTATACTCTTTCAAAATTGAAGGTGTTGATCGTCACATTTTGTCCTATTCTGTCTCTTCGTGTCGTTCTATTTATACACATATATTTCGTCTTCTCTTCATTAATCTTCAGCCCTACTTCACTTGTTGCTTCTTCCACCTTGTTGAAGATGTCTTTCGTGGACAGGATGGAGTCTCCAACGAAAGTTTGTTTGTTTGTTTGTTTGTTTCAAGTTGGTCATTCAGAATTATATTTGTGTTTTTTAATTTGTTAATTTCCATAGATTCTAACAAAGATAGCTTAAGACCTTTATTTTGAATGTGAAGAATTTTAAATTTGTCATTAAAAGAATGATTATGATCTAGAAGGTAAAGTGCGTATGTAGACTAAAAATCTTCCTGACAATTGTAAGTTTAAAATTCGAGACATTTATATAAAATGCATGAAAAGAAAGAATATGTTCCTGTCACAATAGTGCACTATTTTAAACATGTAAATTATGTTGTTCTGAAGCTATTTTTTTGTGATATTGTAAAGTATTTAAATTGGAATAAGCCAAAATTTAAGGTTAAAGTAAGTTTATTGACTGAAGTTTGTATTTTGAGAACGATTTCCGAAGTGGAAATTGAAACATAAATAAACTCACTTTAACCTTTAATTGTGGCTTATTCCCATTTAAATAATAATAATGTAAATTAAAAAATAAATTCAATGTTCACTTCCGATACTGTTCATTTTGACGAATACTGTATTTTGCTTTTGCATCGACGCTGTTTGCAATTTTCCCACGGTCTAGCCTCATGGATAAAAAATTGAGCAGTCAAATATTTATTTATAGATATGTTCTCCTAAGTGTGCTATTGATTGTTTTTTAAAGGATTTTGGTTATCTTATGATTACGTAGTAATTAAAATTGTGTATAAAATAAACTCACATTGGATAAATTAGCTAAATTATTAATCATGCAGATAAGATTGGTACTATTTTGTTCGCTACTTTATTTTGTGAATATAGGGGTAAGTTTTAATTGTGACAGTTCAGATTTACTTTGCCTAGTTCTTGAAAGGTCTTAATATATCTATAACGCCTTTTTATAATTATAACATATTAAAAATAACAACATGTACAGGTCATATCGGTACCACCGAATTATTTGACATGAGTTTTGAAAGACAAAAAAGGGAGAGAACACAAAAACTGGTAATTTTTCAAAACAGGGGTTTAAAGTTTGTGTGCCAATAATTTTGTCTTAATTGTTTTACTACAGGGATTAAAAAAAATTGGTGTATTTGGGGGAGCGTTAGGTAGCCTTTAATGAATTGTAACACAAACTTTTTTAAATTTAACCATTATTTTGAGTTGTGCCACTATTGCACATCAAAATTTTGTCTTTTAAGACTAACTAAGGCAAAGACAAAACTGGTATTATTTTTGTTATTACCATCAACTGAAATAAAGCTTTAATAAATAGTACTACAAGTAACTTGAAGTAGAAAATGTATTTGTTAGCAACGAAATAAAAAAAGTATATATTGATAATAATAGAAAAAGTTATGATTAACAATGCTTTAAATGTCGGTAGAAATCAGCTGAATTGGTGGAACACTCTTGTCTTCACAAAAGCTAGTAAGGTCTTTTGCTTCTTTTTAGTCATTGCCAGGTTGCCAGTGTAATCATTTTATAGTCCTATAATATCCATGCTTTCTAAACCTTTTCTTCTTTTTTTCTTGGTGGTATCAACTGATCTGTACACCTTTTTTTGTACTGAGCTTTTTTTTACATGAATTTCACAAATATCGTTGAAATGAAAAGTATTTCCTTGGTCGAAAGGTTAGAATTTAACTTTTTCAGGTCAAAAAAATCATTATGACATTATTATTTCTTTCTATTAAAAAGTGGCAGCTGTCACCATCATTTTGAGTATGGTCGACAACTAAATAGCGAAGAGTTATATAATTAATTTTGAAATTAGTTACAGCGTACTGATACATTGAAATTACGTACTGGTTCTTTCCTTAGCCACCACAATTGTCTGAATAAAATATGAATTTCAAAGCGTCAGAATCGGTTTTTTTACTGCCTTTTCCTTCGTGCCAAACATAGCTGTGCACATTTCCGAGTCCCTTTTTCTGAAGTTTACATAAAGAGAAATGATATGTTGAGAGCTTGGATTTATAATAAAAAGCCAAAACGTCTACTTTGGATGTCGATAGAGCAGCTTGTAGAACAAAACAAGCAACTTTTGTAAGTTAGTAAGAAAACTTTGTCAAGTGTTTTTAACTCCTGGCTTAAGAGTCGAATTCAAATCACAAGGACAGGGGGAGATTGGTTTTCTGTGATTTTCCAATCTCATTGCACAACGATACCTGATCCTAGGTTAGGACATAGCCACAGCTATCTTCCACGAGTTTTATCCAAACGCCAATATCTGAAAAGGACCGTTTTCCCCCGCTACTTAGTAGCGGGCTTGGTTCAGACGACTCCAACAAGGCGAAAATAGTTTTCTGACACCCCTGCTTTACAGCGGTCACGTCCTGTCTCGGAAGACGTCAGTCTACCTCTCCCACCAATTAAATCCAAATACCACCCTTGAAGAAGCGCAAAGCTTAAACAAGCTAAAAACTGAAGCTGCTGGCTTAAGTTTTTCTCCTTATGATGGTAATTATAAGCATCTTTCAGGGCTATTTTTCCTTCACTGCTAGAATTTTTGTATTTTCCACAACACTGACATTGATCTTTTTTGGGAGAAAACTTAAATTAATAATTCAAAAGTTTACGATACAAACCAATTTTTACAAATTCATCATTGTCTCTTTGGCTATTAGCTATATAATCATTGTACAGATCTGTCAATGTTTTACCTTCTATATATTTTTGAGGTACTTCGACAATAGTGGCTCTCCATTGTCGGAATTGAAAAAAGGTGTTTATGAACCCTGTTCATAGTTTTCGTAATTCAAAATGTTTTACCTATGCTACGTTTACCTCTTTGATCGTTGCTTATAAAGCCACTTTCCGTCTTCCCAATAACAGTTCGAATATATCTATTAGTAACTCCAATGGAGGATACAAAATTCTTAATTTTTTCTGATCACGGTTTTCCAAATAAAATGCATGATTATAGCCATGGCTTGATGTTTTACCTTTATCTGCATATCGATTTGTTGGTTTATTTATAGACATGGATCTCAGAATTTAACTTCGTTGTTCAATTATATTTCCCATTGACCAATATTTTTCAAAGATCTAGGTTCTTTCTTGTAACGTAAATTTTTCATCACATTTTAGTCTACATGAATTGCAAGATGGACCTGAACTGCTAGCTTGTACAAGATTACCTTTAACATTGGTGTATTTTTGGCCTGAATGTCTAAGAAACTTTCTGGCATTCCTTTTTTATCATCATCATCATCATTCACGTAATGAGCTACCTAAAACAAGAAAAAAGGACAAATATTAAGAAGAAATCAGCTTGTCAGAAATTTAGTAAATTGACCAATAGCTAAGAAGAAAACAAATAAAGTTCTTGCATTATAAAAAGAGCAATTTCGTACCTATTTGCTCCTCTGCATCGACGCACTCCGTGAAATCAGAAGTAACATTCTCCATATTGGAGTTTATTTCTGTTTAAAACAGTAGATGTAAACAAAAAATCGTCTAAAGTTTTCTACTAAATCGATTATTTGGAATTATACATTAAAATAATATTAATATTATTACTTACGTTACTCCTGCTCGAGATAAATTCATTTCTTTTCTGTTAACCCTTTTGATCTTACATTTTTAAAACAATAAATTTATTTATTTTATTTAATGTGACATAACTCCTAAATTCTCACTGATACAGTTTGAAAATATCTAAAATTGTCTGCTATAGTGGCACAATTCAATAGTGCCGGTATTGCATAGAAGCTTGATATCGATACGATTCGACTTCCACCGCAAAACTAAAAAGAGCCAGTACTGTAAGAAACAATTTATCTCAACCGACAACATGTCATAGCGACACTAGTGATGTCTAACAGACATAAGTCCTCTGGTGATGTTAACTCAATTTTGTTAATTTTTGAGTTAAACCACTATTGCATACAGCCGACGATATGTAATGGCAAGATAATCTAAATGCACGCTAGTTCAAGATGGATAGAGATCGAGAAAGATATAGAAGCAAAGCGGCAACTTATGTATATCTTTTTCTTTATATCTATGCTTCTACCTTTCTCGTGGATAATTTCCTACTGGCATCTGTTTGCTTGAGTACGAATTCTATGCGACGCTAGCTTAATGTCGCTCTTTTAACTCCAGGTGTAATAAAAAGTAATATAATTCGAGCTGTAATTTTTATCTAATTTTCAGGTAATTTCAGCCCTTGTAAATGAAACACAGTCTAAGGAAGATGACTTAATAGTTGATTTACAAAATTGTGGCAAAATCCGGGGACATATTCTTCAAAGTGCGACAGGAAAAAATTTCTACGCTTTTCAAGATATTCCCTATGCAGAACCTCCTACAGGAAACAGAAGATTTAGGGTAAGGATTTATTGTCACTTATTCTGTAATTAAATATGGGTTACGAAAAAATTATTGGTCAATTAAGAGATCAAAGCTGGGTGAAACAAAAAGGCTACGTCGCCATTGGTGACGTGACGGTGTAGTTTTCTATTCGTACTAGATTTCTACAAATAATGAATCTTTAAAAATTTTTTAATTTTTCTACATCCAAGAAAGTGGAGTTAGCTTAATTTGTTTAAATTGTAATAGAGGTTGCATTAGTTGGGCAACTATTTCACTTCCAATCCTACGTCATTCAGCTCAAGAATGGCTGGTTGGATCATAACGTATGAGGGGTCATTAAACAGAAGGTAGCTTAAGAAGTAAATAATTAATGGTTGGGGTCAGAGGGTGAATTGTTAAAAAATATCTTAAGCTTATAGTGTTTAAACGCCTTAACATACAGGACCGTGCGATAAGTCATATGACAAGATCTAAGGAATAGAATATATTGACAAAAAAAAAATAACAACATGCCAAAAGAGCTTTAGACACGTATCTTTGTTACTATCGCGCTAATCATGACGTGCGAGATATTATATGACAAGATTTAACTAATGGAATACAATGACAAAGAAAAATTAAAAGGCATGCCATTAAGACCGTAAGCTTATTTTAATATAAATTAAGCTAAATGATTTTTAAATACACAATAACAAATTTAAGAATTAATTTGCAAAACTTATTCAAATTTTGTACTGTTAATATCACACAATGGCAAGATATGGGCATCAATATAGATGGAGAAAGATTAAATCATCTGAGGTTTGCAGATGATGTCGTATTAATCGCAGATAACTTACAACAGGATACGGTTTCTATGCTACATTCGCTTAAAAGTCTGTCTGAAAGAGCAGGATTAAAGATAAACTTTGAGAAAACTAAACTTATGACAAATCTCGTAATGAGTGGAAATATAACTATCGACAATAATACCATACAACAAACAGACACTTACAAATATCTGGGACACGAGATCAAAATAAACAGAGACAATCAAACAAATGAAATACAGAGGCGAATAGGCCTGACATGGGCAGCATTTGGCAAACTAAGCCATATTCTAAAAAGTTCAATTCCCATGTGTCTCAAGCGAAAAGTTTATAACCAATGTGTTTTGCCTGTACAAACTTATGGAGCAGAGACTTTAACACTCACGCAGAAATCTGCGAATAAACTAAGCGTTACACAACGAGCCATGGAACGTGCAATGCTGAATGTGAGCCTCCGAGACCACATAACAAACCGACAAATCAGGCAAAGATCAGGAGTTCAAGACGTCATCGAAAGAACCACGAGACTTAAGTGGAACTGGGCAGGACACTTAGCCAGAACACAAGATGGACGATGGACAAGACGAATTATGGAATGGAGGCCCAGAAATTATAAAAGAAGCCGAGGACGACCACCGACTAGATGGACCGACGACATAAAAAGAGTAGCGGGAAACTGGCTACAAGCGGCCCAGTGTAGAGAACACTGGAAAGAACTGAGGGAGGCCTATGTCCAGCAGTGGACGGGATTGGCTGATTGATGATGATGAATATCACACATAAAAATTACCTTTTGAGTTCAAGAGGCAATCTCAAAAGTTTTATTATTATTAAATTGATCGCTTAAATTCAAATTTTATTTGTTTACAAAAACAATGACCAGAGAACGGTTGTTAATCAATAAAGTTTTGATTATAAAAGATCATATAAGTAGTTTTCCACATAGCTACACAACCAAACTAAAGCATTTTTTAAAATTTTTAACAGTTATTAAATTAAAATACAAAAATGGCTTTACACACACAGAGTGCATGTTTCATCTGGTTGGATTATTTTTGTAGCAATCCCCTCCGCTTTTTTGTAAAGAATGCAGCTGTTTCTGTTTTCTGAGATGATCAAGAATAGTTTAAAAAGAAATGTTAATGGTCACTAAAGTTTTAATTGCAAACCAAAAAAAAAATAATCGCCAATGTTCACAAAATTTTTCGCTACCCACAAAAAAACACCAACATTAACGGAAATATGATAAATTTTTTCGAGCGCCGGGGATTTGGAGTTCTGAACTAGTTTTTTTCTCACCGGGCCGACAAGAGAAGAGTTTCCCCACCAGAGAGCAAATTCGGCTACTCGAAAAAAACAGTCTACTTTACTTATGTTTTTGACTATAAATAGCGTATTTTAAAAATTATTTTAATCAAAGCAGCTTTAATCTTTTAAACAAATTAAGCTAACTCCACTCTTATTGATCGTAGAAAACGATATAAACTTTTTTATAAACAATTAAACTAGAAAACGAATTCACCGATCGGATCTTGCGAAGTCTTATTCGATTTGAAGGCTACAGGGAAAAAATATGGTATTTCAGAAGTAACACATTCTGAAATAAGGTGATTTTAATATTTCAAAACGGCACAAAGATTATAGTCTTGTCATTTACATTGATCAAGATATTAGCAGAGGTTAAATATAAGGTTTCAGTGGAATTGCAAAAACATAAATTATTCTACTTTCTTTATTTGGCCAAAAATTTAGAAATTTTACACATTAATTCAAAATATTAAAGTAAAAAAGGAGGTATGTCAAGAAAAATAGTAACAACGTTGATATAAAAATGCATTTTATTTCAAAAAACATATAACTATTGTTATAAAAATAATGTTTATGTAAAATAACTTTTTAACTAAAATAGTTTTTTTCCAACAATTCTATAGCGTCTACACGACATTTGGGTATAATGGGTCTCTAAATTATTGATACGGAAGTGCATCAAAATAACGTTGGGCATCTGAACCACAAAACTTTTTTATATTTCGCTTGACTGATCGGCTTACTTCGACTTACTAATAAGACTTACTTCGATTATAGTAAGTTGAAAAAGACAGGTAATACGAGAATGGAATCACCGTGGATGGACATGAGCATGAGCAGAGAGGGAATAGCTCGATTTGCACAATATTAAAAACTCATAGTCAAGAGACTACTAGGTGGCTGACTACTACCATTAAAAGGTAGCGATAACAAACTTTTTTAATCAGCATTACTATAACGAATAATACTATTTATAAAATATAAATGTATATTTTTCAGCCGCCCGAACCTCATGGTCCATGGGACGGAGTATTGGATGCCACACAAAATAGAAAAGTATGTCCACAAATATACGATCCAAACTCATCAGAAGACTGCTTAGTTTTGAATGTATACACACCAGTGGTAAGTTAATTTTTCTCGAATTACACATTAAACGCAACATATTACTACTTACTTTACTACTACTTACTTTCTTTAGGATGATCTAAAATCCATCGGAGTTAAAGCATGGAGAAGAGTTGCCAGAGACAGGGGCAAATGGAAGATTATTCTGAAGAAGGCTTTGGCTCATAACGAGCTGTAATGCCACTGATGATGACGATTACTACTTACGAAAAGTAGCCACATTTGATTTTGTTAACATTTGCTACATTTGCAACTAATATTTAAATACTCATTTCACTTGATCATAGCAGTCATGAAGTAACGTCATTGATTTTTTTAGACCTATTCCAGAATTCTGAAAGTCTGTATCAGCTTGTAAACGCGTAGTAAATGAATAGGGTTATGTAGTCATTTCACACCATGAAAATCGGTTGCGAATGTTACTATTAGATTTCTGAGTCTAAAAAGCAATTTAGTTGCAGCCAGTGCTTTTTGGTATTTCCAAGACTGACTTTAAAATAAAACAGCTCATTCTTTTAACAAGTTGATGAACTTTTTCGTTGCCGTGTATTATCCGATGAGCTGGCCCATACTAGTGTCACACTGTTATGCTCCGCTAGTACATCGAGTTTATCTGGATATTCCTATATTAGCCTATAGACTACCTTAGGATTCCTAAGAGCTTTTTAGCCACTTGACCATCTATGCATGTATTCATCCCCCAAAATTTCTGTGACAATACTTTTGCGGTATGATAAGGTAAGAAGGCCATTGATAACCAGTCTAGTTATCAATCCATCGATGACTCGATTCCACAAGAGAGGAGGTAAGACTCTTCTGTACTATGTACGCTGATGCTCCACATTCCAGTTTAGTTGTCCAATATCTGGTATCGTTTTAGGAACTATAGCCAAAAGTAAAAATTATGTCATTTATCTCAAAAGATGCATACTTTTTTTGAATACTGAAATAAGTATATGATAAAATGATAAGCCTTCTCTAATTTATTTAATTGTTTCCTTTTCTTGTCGTATAAAATTAACCAGATTTACAAGGAGTTAAAACCAGCACTAAAAACTACAGCAGATCCATCAAAAATAAGTGGCTTAAAACAAGCTTACCAACCTCCCTGACAAGCCAATATCAATATATTCCCCTTACATGATAAACGTTGAAATACTAGGACAAAATGCCCAGAACAAATTATTCAAATTTCACGACTATAAGGTGTGGGTGCGGTGAAAAACTGGCTCGAAAAACCAAAAATCAAACCAAAATCATCATCATCATCATTATCATATTTATCATAATAATTATCTGCTGATTGTGGTGCAGCTCCTTTACATGTTCTTCATTTCTGCCGACGATTGTCTAATATTCGCTTTTTTATGCCATGTTGTACTGGCTTGGTTCCTTATGTCATAGTCCCATCTTAAATTTGGGCGTCTTCTTGGTCTCTTGACGTCTCTTGGAAAGCGTAATTCTAGTGGACTATCTATTGTCAGTTCTTCTTCCTAAATGTACCGTCCACTGCCATTTTAAAGACTTAATTTTGTGAATTACATCAGTGACCTTGGTTTTCTGTCTGATACATCGTTTCTTTTTTGTCTATCTTTGTTATATCTAGCATGTATCGCTCCATTGACCTTTCAGTGGCTTTGAGTTTCGCTCTCTCGATCTCTTTCTTTAGTACCCTTTAGTGTTTTTTTCTTCAGGTGGATTGGCATCTTTGATTTACATATATTTTCGGTAGTAAGGAGCTAGATTTATGTTTTAATTGTCCCAGGTATACATAATCATCTACTGTCTCAAGTGCAGTTTTGTCTAATATTATTATTAATATTTTGGACATTCACTAGCTCGTTGTACATGGTTTTTGTTTTTGTCAAGTTCATTTTAGACCTACTTCATTGCTAGCTGCATTTAGGTCGCTTATAAATCGCTGCAGGGTTATTAGCAATCAGAACGATGTCGTCTGTAAATCTTAAATGGCTGAGGTATTCTCCATCAATGGATAAGCCTTTGTTCTGCCAGTTTATTTTGCTAAATATATTTTCTAGAGTTCCAGTGAAGAGCTTTGGTGATATTACATCTATAATACGTTGGTATAAATACAGTATTGTGACGTAATTTTAGCATTCCTGCTTCATCAGACTCTCGGCTGATACAAAATCAAATACGGAAAGCCAAGGAATATTTTCTGCTTATTTCCCTCTTCAAGTGATAAAATCTTCGAAAAAGAAAACACATCTGGTTAAATATAGTAATTGTTACCGCACAATATATTTGTCAGTATTATAAATTACATAGTTTTTAGTAAAAAAATTGTTTTGTAGCAACCCAGCTCTGGTAAGCAGTTACCAGTATTCTTTTGGATTCATGGTGGAGCATTCGTCGCTGGCAGTGGTTCAATATACTCTGTCGACCCAAGGTATTTGATTGATTATGATGTAATAATAGTAACAGTAAACTATCGAGTAGGAGCATTCGGTAAGTATATATACATACCACTCTTTTATTAAAATTAAAATAAACAATACAAATAAAAAAATAGCTTTCATAATATGTTCCTTAATTCCTAATGTCTTTAAAGTGTCAACTTAAAAGTCTATTCATTCTTTGCTTCCTAATTTTATGAAACTTGGTAAAAAGAAAAATGTAAAAGAATTTTGTAATTCTTTTACATTTTTCTCTTTTTTTTCTCATTTACTTACTTTTATGTCGCCATTTGATCCTTGTCTTGATATCCGTCTTTTTCTGTTGTTCGTGGTGCTGGTATTGGTATGATTTGTATTGTTATCCTTTTAGGTTACATTCATATATGTTTTAATTAACTGAGATATTAGCTAAGTATTTTCTGTAATATGCTTTTATTGAAGACCCGATATATCCTTATTTACATGGTGTCGTTGTCAGTATGTTTATCTCTTTGTGCGTTTAACGCTTGAAGGGAAATTCCTAGAATCTTAAAACTTAATACAAAAGTTCCTTTTGGTGTAAAAATAACCCTTTTGAAGTTAGGAACAAAAAATCCTATTCTTTTTATATTCATACCTTTTCATTTTCTTGAAGAAGAAATATTAGTCCTGTTCTTCTTCTTGCAGTACCGTCTCCTATCGGAGGTTGGCTACCATCACAGCAATCTTCACTTTGTTCGCTGCAGCTCTGAACAACTGTATTGAACTGCACCCATACCACTCCCTTAAATTTCGCAACCAGGAAATCCTCCTACGTCCCACATTTCTCTTTCCCGAGATTTTTCCTTGGATTGTGAGTCTAAGCAGAGAGTACTTTTATCCTCTCATTATGTGGCCCAGATATTCCAGTTTTTCCGTTTGTATGGTTTTTATGACTTCGCATTCCTTCCCCATCTTCAGCAGAACATCTTGATTTGTTACTCTTTCTGTCCATGGTATTTTCCACATACTTCTGTAACACCACATCTCGAATGCCTCAATGTTTTCGATGTTTATCTTTTTCAGTGTCCAGGCTCCCATGCCGTACAGCAGAACGGAGAACACATAGCACCTTAACATTCTCGTTTTTAAGTTTATATTTATGTCCCGGCTGCATAGGAACTTTTTCATTTTGACAAACGATTGTCTCGCTATCTCTATTCGCCTCTTGATTTCTCTTGTCTGGTCATTAGTATCAGTGAAGCAAACCCCTAAATATTTGTAGGACGTAACTCTTTCAACTGGCTGATTATTTATGGTCAAATTCACATTGGTATATAGCTTCTTTGTTACAATTATGAATTTAGTCTTTTTGATGTTCAGTTTTAGACCATATTTTTTGGTACGGGTGTTTATGTTTTTCATCAAAATTATTAGTCCTGTAATGGTTCATAAAATCATCTTGGGATAGGAAGAATCCCATTAAATAGTATTTGTCTTTACATTATCTTATGCTTTTTTGCTTAAACGAAAATCAAGGGGTCTTACCACTTAGTATCTAGGGTTGAATGAAAATTTTGTCAGGCCTTTTGACACTCCGATGCGCCGGTTTATTTCCTGTTGCCCTTCTTATATTTTCGTTTTGTATTCCACCCTAGTTCTTGATTTATCCTCGTCTATAGCAATATTGTAATTGTACTGACGTTCTGTTTATGTAGTGAGAATATAAACCTTTGGATCTTAATATTTGTTTATAAAAATTGCTTAAATTTGTGCGATTATCGAGATATTATAATATTTCTTTAGTTTATTTTAGTCCTATAAATTTTTGTTTCTTTCAGGATTTTTAACAACACTTGATGAAAATATACCTGGTAATTTGGGGCTGAAGGACCAACTTTTGGCCCTTAAATGGACCTACCAATATATCCAAAGTTTCGGAGGTGATCCCAACAAAATAACAGTAGGTGGAGAAAGTGCTGGAAGTATGTCTGCTGGATTCCATTTGCTCAGTAAATCAGCTAAAGGTAAGCAACGCGATGACGAAATATACTACTAATACAGATTTAATAGAAGATGTTTTGGTTTCCTTTTTTTTTAACTGTTGAATCTAAGCGCAATATCTGAAGAAACCTTTGTAAGCTCGTTTTAGGACTTTGATTTTTGAGTTTCCATTGTTGTATTACTGACAATAGTAATATTGAATAAACAAATCAAGATATATTTTTATTTAACACGAGATAATTTTACGGGTTTTCTTTTATTTTCTTCTTCTTATGGTGCCTGTCCGTTCCGAACGTCGGCGATCATTCTGGCTATGATGACTTTGTTGGTTGCTATACGGAATAGAACTGTTGAGGTCTTTCTATACCATGCTCTCAGGTTAGCAAGCCAGGATATTCTTCTTCGTCCTGGGGCCCTTTTAATATCCCAATAACCCAATAAGACAGATCCTCGAGAAAACATTAGAATTTAACATTGAAAACCATCACCTATTTGTCGACTTCAAGGCCGCATACGACAGTGTTCAGAGTACTATATCAATCAATGCGTGGGTTTGGTATACCAGAAAAATGTATCCGATTAACCAATGACAATGTCTAACTTAAAAGCCAGCGTTAGGATACAGATAAAAAATTCTCGATCCTTTGAGATAAACGATGGACTCAAACAAGGGGATGTGCTGGCTTGCCTCCTATTTAACATTGCCTTGGAAAAGGTAGTCCAAGACACACGAATTAAAGACGGCGGTACTATTTATAATAGATCAATACAAATCTTAACACACGCTGATGACATTTACATAATAGGGCGTAGCAAGCGAGATGTTCAATATTTCCTAGAATTGGAAACGGTGGCGAAACAGGTTGGTCTACTCATCAATAAAGAAAACTAAGTACATGTTGGTAACTAAAGATCCTATAGCAAATGAGGAACGGTAGCAGCATTTGGCAGTCATATCTTTGAACGTGTTGACAGCTTCACATACCTTAGCTCACTAGTGACTACTACCAATCAAACAAGTGAAGAAATTAAAAGACGAATAAACCTATGGACTCCAAAAACAATTCCTTTCAAGAAATATCCAAGGAAAAACTAAAATTATTATATACAAAACACTGCTGAGGCCAGTCCACATACGGGGCGGAAACATGGACTCTAACTCTAACGCAGAAGGATGAAAGACTTCTGGGAAAATTCGAGCGTAAGATACTTCGCAAGATATTTGGATGTATTATAACCGATAAAGGGCAGTGGAGCAAAAGATTTAATTTCAAATTATACCAACTGTTTATGACAATATGATAGCTAAAAAGCTAACGCCAGGAACACCTATAGGAAAAAGAAGCAGACGCCGACCGCAAATTAGGTGGTTAGATGGAGTTGAGACCGACTTAGGGATACTAGAGATCAGAAGATGGCAATACGTTGTCAGAAGCCGAACAGAATGGCGACTCTTAGAGCATGCCAGGATACACAGAGGATTGTCGAACCAAAGATGATGATGATGGTGATATGGTCAGTCCATCTCTATTTGTGTTGGACACTTTTTTATATGGTACCTGCTGTTTTAGTCCTCTGCTCTTACTATCATATTTGGTGTCATATCTCTTCTTGTTATTTTATGTTCTTTGCTTTTTCCATTGCTCTTTGGGTTACTCTTAATATTGTAACCATTAAGCACGACTTTTTTCATTACACATTCATTAAGACTGTATGTCTAGTCGCGACAATATTTGGCCTATCGTATATCACACTGAGCTCTACATTAGTTACACTATCTTAATGTTCTGTGGATTTCTTTTACGATTTCTTATTTAAAAAATTTTGAATAAAATCCTTTATAAAAAGGTATATAAAAAACTCAGTTGGGCTATGTTGCATTGACAAAACGTTTTCGGAATAAATATTCCATCATCAGTGTCCTAAAATAGTATTTAACCACTTAATTAAGTGGTTAAATACTATTTTAGGACACTGATGATGGAATTATCAGTGTCCTAAAATAGTATTTAACCACTTAATTAAGTGGTTAAATACTATTTTAGGACACTGATGATGGAATATTTATTCCGAAAACGTTTTGTCAATGCAACATAGCCCAACTGAGTTTTTTATATACCTTTTTATAAAGGATTTTATTCAAAATTTTTTAATATATGGTATACAGCCAAATACAGGAACTTTGTTTCCTTGTGGATTTCTTATTTAATTATTTAATATTTATTAGTAATTTAATAGCATTAAAATCATGGAAAAACGAATTAAATCACAATGCTTGGAACGAACAGGACAACACATTATTAGAAGGCTGCACACAAAATGATCAAAAGATGACCCCACTCCAATGATGAAGCCAAGGATGACCGAGAACAAGATGGTATGAGGATGATAGGATGATATAAAAATAGGAATAGACAGATAAAGAGATCAGCTTGGACAGACAATAAATTGTAACCAAAGTATAGAGATAATGAAGTAATCCACTTCCGAAAAGTCTACATTGAGGATGATGATATGTATGCAAATTATGTTACATAATTACCATACAGTTTATATCCAAACCAAACATATTCGATTTGATTTTATTCCGGAATTGCATGATTTGAAAATTATTATTTGTTTGCAGGATAATGAGAACTCGCCACTTTTTTCAACTGTAAGATTTTCTTGCTGTCTTCCTTTTTTTTATTGACGTCGCTGTCATTATTATAGTTAAAAGTTATAACTTATAGTTAACTAATATACTGATTGTTCTATTTTTAGGTCTATTTAGAGGCATTATCCAACAAAGTGGGTCATCACTTTCCACTGTCTTTTATCCAACTAACGACAGAGAACTGGCGTTTCAATTTGGCAAAGCATTAAATCCTTCATTTGCATCAGACCAATCAAGTGATTTATTAAATTTGCTACAACAGGCATCATATTCAGACCTAATGGCTCTCCAAAGTAGGGTAAATATCCATTTTTATTATCTAATGTTATTGGTAATGGTAGTTACTAGTTTTAAAATGTAGCTTATCTGGCCAATCTAATAAAATAAAATATATATATAATTAAAAATAGGAAAAAAAAAGAAAAAATAATTAGCATAATTAATAAATTGTTATCAACTTGTAGAAGAGTCAAAATTGTTCCTTTTGAAAAAATAAACAAAATCGCGTTTGGTAAACTTAAATCCGATTGTTAGAACTGAAGTTGCAACAAATTTTGTGAAAAGCAATTGCAAATAATTATTTCAGCTTTAAAAAAACTTTGCAAAATTGCTTTATATTTAATAATAAATAACAAGTTAAAACAATTAAACCTTAAAAATTTTACTAAAAAGTGGCGAATTAATTTGTTTATAAGAAATTTAAACAAAATAAAGCTATAAACTTTAACAATATGACTAATGGAAGTTATAGAACGACTCAAAATGATAATCAATGGTAAATGTTTCTATGTTAACCCTTAATAAGACATGGGATATAAGGAGAATTAATTTGTTTGTTTATATACTTTTGGTATCTAAAGGAGGTAAATAAAACATATTTTTGTTGAAATATAAAATAATTTGAAAAAGTAATACAAAAATAGTGGTGGGAACTATTTTCCCGTTGTTCTTTAAAAAAATTTTGTAGGTGGGAAATTAATTACCCTTATATAGTTTGTGAAACAATTTATTAATTCAAAAATACAAAAATGCATATATGGGTGACAAAACTAATTTAGGTCTCAACTACAGCAGTGTGGAATGATTTAAAACATTGTTTTGGGCATAAAGCTACTTGACAATAACTACATATAATGTTCGTTCGTTTTTCTTCTTTTTTTGTTGAGCAAAATCTGCATCTTGTATAATTTTTTTGAACATCTGGTAAATGTGGTCCTACATTTCTCAGCCGAATTTCGTCTGGAACACCAAAGTTGCCCGTTTTTTTATTTTTAAATATCACAGGTCGAGATGCCTTTACTGTAAAGTCACCTATGTGAGCTCTTCCAAGGCGAAGCCTAAAATCCTTTTGAGAAGTATTTTTTTGATCATGAATTCTTTTGTACATAATATATGCATTAATTACACTTGCATCTAAAAGAAAGAAGAACAATCTCATCCACGATTTTCTAGACTTCCTGCTTATGGGATATGATGCCCTAAAGTGGTCAAAGTGATCAACTCCTCCCATGTTTAGTGTATAATCTGCAATAACTTTTGGGCACATTATATCTTTCTTTGTGCCATCTCTTTGTGTACGTTTTATCATGGTTACTTCATGTGGTCGATTAGCAGTTGTAATAACCGTGACTTCTTTGGTATCCAACCACTTTATTGCTGTTATAGGGCCACTGCTCAAACAATAGAATTCATTCTTTCGAAGTTTTTCATTTTTGGTTTGCTTTTTCCTCATGAAATCGGGCAAACCTTTGCGATTAGGTCTAACTGTACCTATAGCATACAGCTGTTTAGCATATAAATCTTCCAACAGTTTGCAACTCGTAAAAAAGTTATCAAAAACAACCAAAGATTTGTGTGGTATATCTTGGCATAATTCAGTTACAACCTTGTATCCCAAGCCATCATTTTCAATGCCTTCAGTTTTTCCAGTATAGATAATAAACTGGTACAGATACCCAGTAATAGCATCACACTTTGCCCAAATTTTATAACCACGCTTAATCGGCTTCTTGGGCATATACTGTTTGATAGAACTACGTCCTTTAAATTTCACCATACATTCATCAATAGAAAATCGATTTCCAGGTTTGGCTTGTTCTTTGAAAACTTCATTTAGTCTATCTATAAATGGTCTTATCTTATACAGTATATCAAAGTTAGGTGAACCTCTCTCTGCAGCTGCTGAATTGTCATTTAGATGGATATTTTCTATTAATTTTTTGAACCTGGTTATTGTAAAAGCTTTGGAGATAACAAGATTATTATAAAAAGGATCACTTGACCAATATAAATCTTTGTCTGGTACAGGGTGCAGTCCCATTAAAATAAAAACACCTAGCAATGCCCTTATTTCTTCTTGGCTAGTGTTTTTGTAATTTTTGCTGTCTTTTTGTACAGCATATAAATTCGTTTGAGCAACAATTTGTTCTATTAGATCACAAGGGAAGAAATTTTCAAAATAAAATATTGGTTGACTTTTATGGGTGAATTGAACATTTGACTGTAACACAGGCTCAAATTTTGGTATTTCTGGAACATCTGTTTCAGAGGTCCATTGTCCAGTAAAATTAGTTAGCGTAACCACTGGACTCTGTTCTACCAAAACACTTTGATTTTCTTGTGGGTCATTCTCAGATGTTCTTTCAGTTGTGGAATTTACATCAACGGTTGTAGAAGGAACAATTTCATCAGATTCACCAAGCAATTGCCCAATTCTGCTATCAATAACAATAAGTAGATGGGGATGGTATAAAAATGTCATCATCATCATCAGTGTCGAGATCAACATCAGACCAATCTTCTTCTAAGGCAGCAATGAGTTCACGTTCTGATAATCCCCTTCTTGAATTCATAATCCTAAAATATAACAGAAATTTTAATGTTTCTGGTGCATGACTTTTGCGTTTTTTTTATGGAATTGGATAAGGGGAATAATTTTCCCACCAACTTCAAAGACAAAAATAACTATCTTTTCATAAATTTGTATAACAAATTACAATGTATTTAGCTTGACCAAACAATATATATATCAATAATACAATAACTTTGTACTTACCAGAACTTTTGGAGCCGATTCACCAAATAATTTGCAAAATTGTAACAAAAATAAACTTTTAGCGGCAAGAAATATCATAACCTATGAAAATCTAGTTGTCGATTGTCAACTAAAAATCAGATCCATGGAATAACTGTCAGAATAGTTGGTGTATTTATCCATGAAATGAATACGTAATATCACAAAATTCAACATTCTGTGTATTGACAGCGACAATCGAAATTTGGCGGCAAAGTAAAGTGGGAAATATGTTCTCGTTATCTTATTAAGGGTTAATTTTTGACCCAGATATGGAACTTTTAATAACGCGCTCTGAGGCGCACGGTTAGCTCACAGCGAATGCGGACGCGCATAAACCGCTCACGTAAATCAACTTTCAATATCTCAGAAAAAAATTAACATAAAAACATTTACCAAAGCTTAAAACGTATATGTGTAACTCCGGTTCTAACAATAGGATCAAAGTTTACTAAGGGTCATTTAAACAATTAAAATGTTAATATCAAATTATCTGATGGGTTTTCAGCCCGGTACCCTCGAAAAATCAAATCTGCGCACCAAAAAAACGTCCAGGTACCGAGAGAACATAAAAGTGCCTACTCAATCCTAAAGACTCCTATTATAAGTAGGTTATGTAAATATTGGATACAATGGACTACCTAAATCTAACGTCACAATAGGAGGGGATTTTACAAACCTTTCCAAATATTTCTAATTTGTATGTATTTGTCTCATAAGAAGTTGAAAATATTAGTTTTTTAATTGTTTGAAGAATAAATAAAAACTTTTGGTTATGAACATTCATTCTGTGCGATTGGTCCTATTCTTTGTTGTTCGTAAATTTGTGAGGTAAGAATATCAAAGTATTAAGATATTTACTATGAATGTTTATATTTTAAGGTTATGTTGTTTGATTAAAACTTTAATTATTTTTTACTCTATTTTAGTATTATATATAGTAGTTTTAGGTATTTTGTTGTTGTTATTATCAGGATTATTTCAAAATAATTCAATAAATCATTAAATTTATTTACAATGTTGAAAAATATTTAAATTCAAGTTTCATTATTTTTTCGTTGCCAGTGATTTTATTCTGTAAAAGACTAAAGATATTCGTTTTCTTCCAGTTTAAAATGTAATATAACATTATGTGGAAACTTGTCTATCAAATTGTCATAATGAGTGTTTAAAAAAAATTTTTTTGAATGTTGTAATAGTTTTTGAGTTTATTATTTAGATCTTATCATATAATGACTAGTAAACATGTGTTGAAGATATCCAGTAATTCTGAATTTTTCAGAAAACGAATATATTTAGTCTTTTAGGAGAAATCATTAGCACTTGAAAAATAATGAAACATTCATTTAAATATTTTTTAACTTCTTAAATAAATTCAATGATTTAGTAAATAATTTTGAAATAACTCCGATAAAAACAACAAAATACCTTGAAATACAGTAAAAAATAATTAAAGTCTTAAGCTAACAATAACATAACCATAAAATATGAACATTTATAGTAAATATCTTAATACTTTGATATTCTTACCTCATAAATTCACGAAAAACAAATAATACCAATTGCACAGAATTAATTTTCATGACCAAAAGTCTTTATTTATTCTTCAAAGAATAAAAAAAAAACAATATTTCCAACTTCTTATGAGACAAATACACACAAATTAGAAATGTTTGGAAAGGTTTTTAAAACCCCCGTCCATTGTGACGTCAGATTTAGGTAGTACCAAAGAATATAGACGCATATGCATATGCGTCTATATTCTTTGGTAGTAAATATACTGAAGCTACGTGGGGGCTCATGCTCAAGATCATGAGCAGTTATTCTGTACGCAGTTGTAGCAGAGAGTAGTGGTTATAGTAGTTATAATAGTAGTTATGAACTAGCGGTACAGGTTACCATACTCATGGCTTAAGGGCTAAATTCAAAAATAATGTGCAAATTATTTCTAAATTAAAAAAGCTTTGGTGTTTCATATTTTCATTATTATCAACCAAATCATTTATTTTAAAAACTCTAACAATAACTTATTTGGAATAAAATCTATTACAAATTGTAATATTAAATTTCTAATAGATATAACTTATTTGATCATAGTTTTACGGTGGAAGAATAGCAGGATTTATGGATGCCTTGACTTTTAAACCAGTTCTTGAGCCTGACGTCACTGATGCTTTTGTTACCGAACCTATGCATGGTTCAGTATTGGACGGTCATTTTAATTTAGTTCCTATTCTTATCGGCTTTAATTCTGAAGAATCTCTGATGTTCTTTGCATGTAAGTATGTTTTATAGCTTTTTTTTCTTTCTTTGCTATAATTTTATTATGTAAATTCTTGGATAAAGATAAATGAGAATTATTTGAGAACATATTTTGGAACAAAGAAAAAGAAAATAAGTAGCAGGAAATGTTTACGAAAATGGCATTTAAAATTTGAGCTTCACAGAATTAGTAGACAATTACTTAAATTAATTAAATAAAACACTACTTTTAGACAGCATGTTTCCAAAATACTTTTCCAAAAGGCCTGTTACAAATGAACAAATCATAATGCAAATGTGAATAGACAAGGTATAAATTTCTCAAACGAAAACCACTGAAGATTTCACTTTACACATAGAATTAAACGTTACATTAAAAACTCTGTGATTCTATTCATTAACTCCTGGAGAGTTTCATAACTGTCAGCGAATACCACCGTGTTATCCGTGTATCTGGTGTTATTGACACATTCTCCTTTAATTCGAATTCCGGCTTTAACACCTTCTACTGCTTCTTAAAAGATTTTCTCAGAGTATATGTTAAACAGCAAGGGTGATAGTATACATCCCTGTCGGACCCCACGTTTGATTTTGATATCGTCGGATTCTCCTACCTCTGTACGGATAGACGATGTTTGATTCCAGTAAAGCTAATAATTCTTAGATCACATGTGCTTATTACAATATTTGTTAATATCTCCATCAGCTTGTCGTGTTTTACTGTATCAAATGCTTTATGGTAATCAATGAAGCATGCATAAATATCGCAATTCACATCCCTACATCGTTGAAATAGCACTTGTATGCTAAAGAGAGCCTCTCTCGTACCCACTGTGTTCCGAAAACCAAACTGTGTACGGTTGATTTTTTCTTCGCATAGTCTATATATAAGGCCTGCGTAGCGCAAGCAGTAGGATGCTTGCTTCGCATGCCGGTGGTCCGGAGTTCGAATCCTACCGCCTGCAAGAATAACTAGACATTTTTAAAAATGTCTATAGGCCCCAGGTCGACTCAGCCTGAATAAAATGAGTACCTTGGGTAAAACCAGGGGTAATAATAGGCGGTTGAAGCGTAGCACTGGCCATGTTACCTTCCTTGTATACCGTAGGCCCTAGATATAGCAGACTACCCTGCTATACTCCCAAAGCCGCGAAGCGGTATCAAACGGGAGACTATTATGATGGTCTATATATCCTTTGATGTACGATTTTTAGAAATAACTTTAAAATGTGACTCATTAAGCTGATAGTCCGGTAATCATTGAAGAATATGGATTTTCAATAATAGAGATTTGCAGATTTAAGACCATAAATATTATCATTTAAATAAATTCAATTCTAACTAAAGGTTTTCATTAATATGATATTAAGTATTATTACAAAAAGTTTTATAATTAAAAAAAATATATATTAGTCTCTGAACATACCCATACCTCGTCATGTTAATGCTGTTTTCTTAAATTATATTTCCTGTCACCTTAGCCAGTTGGTATGTATCGTTTTAACTGACAAGGACCACGTGTTCAAGTCGTGCAAAGAAACATGTTGCTCTTTAAGTATTAAATTTTTATCCAATGTCATCGACCTAGAGTTACATTAGAATTTAAATTTTGAACAATGTAAAACCATATATTAATGTCACAGCAACAATTTTAGTGTTAGCTTTAATTACAAAAGAAGGCACTGAGGATAATCCGATCTAGATCGAAAACGTCACATTATGCTCCTGTATAAATTTTGACGACACTTTTTAAAAAAGTTTTAATTATATGTTTTATACCTAAATACAAATGTAAAGTGTTTTACTTCTGTATAAATTTTTTAAAAGATGGTATACAGCCAACTACTGGGATTTTTTTCATTAATTTTTATTTTTTTAATATGGATTTTGTTTACTTTGGAAGAGCAATAAACGTTGACTACAGCCATGATCTTGGTATTACTCCGTTTAAATATATGTCATTGAATATTTTTTTTAGTCCTTGAATACCGTCGGTGTTCAATAGCTTTATGAGTTCGGCATAAGCATTGTCAGGTCCAGGAGCTTTGCCATCTTTTAGTTGTGATATTGTTTTTTCCACTTTTAGCATAGAATATTAACGAATATTAAGAGTAAATAATAGCTCACTGTTCCGAAATAAATGGGCCAGTACTTGTGAACAGGTATAGGAAAAATTATGACTCTAAAGTAGAAACCCTCAATTTAGAAGAGTGATATCATAGTTTAAACGCGGAATATCCTCAAATTTAAATGTACACAGCGGTCCTCGAAAACTGCCTGTTTTCTCGATTGCAATTTGCGTTTCCTCGTAAGAAATTACAGAATATATAAAGTAGTATATTTATTTGTGCTTCTCTATAGTAGACTTGACCAGAAGTTGTCGAACAGTGTAGCCAATTCTTGTTCACAAGTAGTAATTATGGTCATACAAAACATGTATTCTTCCATGCAGCGATTATTACCGTCATAAAAATACAAAAAAACCTGATCTTTTCAATAGTAAAAATTAAGCACAAAATTGTAATGAAATAAATTTTATTTATATGTTCCGTTTCGTTACATATTTAAATTTATAAAATAAAAATCGATATTTTAAAACAATATTTTTCAATCGTTTGGCAACTTTGGAATTAGCGACGGAACCCCGTTTCAATTCAGATCCACAGAAAAGCGTCAAACTAGTTTTTGTCGAGCGAGTGCCCATCAACAATAGGTTATTTACATTGGCGTATCTGAGAGTAGGGTATTTTATGCGATAAGTTTGTGTTATTGATAAAACGTGTTATTGATAATACGAGTGTTATAGTTTGTCGTTTTATAGTAAATGTTTAGTTATATTCTGTGATTATTTGGTTTGCGTTTTATTGGAGTTGGACGAAAAACCGAGTTGTTCCAAGAGAAGACTGCATAATTCTGATGTTGATTCCAAAAATGAAATGCCGCAAAAGAGACGGAAAATGTTAACGTCCGAAGAGAAGGTAATAATACGAAACGTTTATGAAGCAATTGTCGGCAGAAAAATGGAATTAAATGTTAGCCAAGCAGTCGACATTTGTAGCAGTTTAACAAAAGTATCCGTTAGCTGTATTTATCGTGTACTTAAAAATACATCGGAAAATAAAAAGCAAGAAAAAGGTAAAACTAGAGGTAGGAAAAGCATTGTTTTGGATGACGAGACAAGGAATATTATACGTCGAAAAATTCATTCATTTTATTTTCGGAATGAAATTCCAACTCTGAAAAATATTTCTCAAGAGCTCAAAAACGATGACTCCTTACCCAAGATATCTCGTAGAGTCTTAACCAGGACCATGCGTAAAATGAACTTTCGATATGTAAAACTCAACAGAAAAAGTATGCTATTAGAAAAAAATAAAATTATTGTGCGGAGAAGAAAATATTTAGAAGAAATACGCAAAATTCGCAGCACTGGACGCAAAATATGTTATTTGGATGAAACCTGGATTAACCAAGGTTGGAAAAGGTCATACAGTTGGAAAAGTTTGGCAAGATTTAAATGTCAAAAGTAAACGCGAAGCATTTATAGAAGGCTGATATACAGGATTAAAAGCTCCATCAGGAAAGGGACGGCGTTTAATCGTCACCCATATAGGAAGTGATACAGGGTTTCTTGATGATGGTTTTCTTCAATTTGAGTTGAAAAAATCAGGTGATTATTAAAGAAATTGAAAGGGAGGATTCAAACATGGCTTACAGAAAAGGGGATTGCATACGAAGAATCAATGCTGAAAATTTAGCTCCTTGACATTGCACGGTTAAGGAAAATTGAATATCTTAAATATGCTGTAGATGAAACTGCAAAAGATTATGGTGTCAAAGTTCTGTGTCTACCACCTTATCATTGCGAACTTAATCCCATTGAACTTATCTGGGAGCAAGTGAAAGGAGATGTAGCACGCAATAACAAAACGTTCAAATTAAACGAAATTAAGAAACTTTTGATTCAAGCAATCCTCCATGTAACTCCAGCGAAATGGGCTAAATGTATAGGCCACATAATTAAAGAAGAACATCGTATGTGGGAACTTGACACTCATATCAAAGTTTTACTAGAGCCAATTATAATTACACCAGGTAGTGAAGATAATGACAGCGATAGCAGCACTGCATCTTTAGGTTTAGACAGCGAATAATATTTTCTAATAGTTTAATAAGAACATCAGCATAAAAAAAACCAAAAACAAAAAAAAAACGAGAAGAACATAGTAAGTGTGTATAGTGTTTGTGTTTAAACACATCAAACATTATTTTTATTTTGTTTTTATAGAATTTTATTTTGTTTTATAGGATTTTATTTTGTTTTGTTTTATACTGTTTAAGTGTTTTGTTCATTTTATTTAATAAGACAATATGGCTCTTGGCGAACACCCATTTAAAAAAGTATCGCGCCACAAGACATACCTCTGGGGTGGTGTGGAAACTGTCTTAAAATTTGTTTTAAAAAAATTTCATTGTGTAACTGTTTAAGGACGGGTCACGTCAAAAGATGTTTTAGCGTAACTTCCGCGACAGCCGGTTGGCATCAGTAAACTTTCTGCAAAATTACTTCTTTTTTATAGCTTTTTGTTTGTGGCATTCTGTATTTTTAGGGGAATGTAGGGAATGAGCCACAAAATATTTATTCATATGTTTATTTATTGACGTTTCGATCTCTATATCCAGAGACCGTTTTCAATTATACAAATGATAGTACTATTTATTTTCTATGGCTTTTCGCTTGTCGTTCTGTATTTTTAGAAATGATGTTGGGAATAAGCCACAATATATTTATTCAAATGTTTAATTTACGGACATTTCGATCTCTATAAAGAGACCTGTCTCTATAAAGATATCTGTCATTTGTATGTTTTCAAACATACAAATGACAGATATATTTATTTTTCTATAGCTGCTTGTTTGTGGCATTCTGTATTTTTAGGGAGAAGGTTGGACATAAGCTATAATATATCTATTTACATGTTTAATACATTGACGTTTCGATCTCTATTCCGTTTTTAAAGATAGAAAAAAAAAGAAAATAAACAATATAAGATTATAAAAATATATAATAATAAACAAATAAAATAAATATAACTACCATTTATATCTTTGAAAGCGGTCTTTGGATATAGAGATCGAAACGTCAGTAAAAACTTGTAAATAAATATATTGTGGCCTATTTCGAACATTAATATTTGAAAAATAAAATATAATTAACGTTAAAATAAAAGTAAGTGTACGTCACTGGATTTCCAAACAGCTTTCCGCATTTCTGAGCCTTTAAAAGTTGACTCACTCTCTCAAATAGTGAAATTATACCATAGTTGGAAATTTCATCCACACCGTTTATAGTTGCGTAGCGACGCTTAACCCGTACAATACAGGTCCGATAAATAATCTCAAATACGTTTTTATTTAGCTGTTTAAGGCCTAAAAATACCAGTTTTTTAAATCAAGATAACCTTTTTTAGCAACTGCTGCAGATAGAGCTGGATATTATGATCAAAGTCCAGCAAATGTTGTATCACAATCTCTTAATGTAGCCCAACAAGACAGAGAGACGGTTGGTAGAAGTTTGAAGTCTTTCTACACTTCTTCTTCTTTTTCACAAGATATGGTCTCTTTTATAAGGGTAAGAAAATACAGTTTATGCTTTTATTCCTAATAAGGAAATAGTGCCACCAAAAAATTACCTATAAATGTTTTTCGGAATCTGATGATTCTCAATCTTAAATTTATCGTAGGTTTTGAATAATATTTTATATTAATTTTAACTTAACTAATTTTTTTAATATTAAATTACGTAAAAACTCACTTCTTATCATACCGTCTTATCATATAAAAACCATACAAGAAGATAAATACCACGTAGCATTTAAATTATTTATTACAGATTATTAACCAGTTGAATTAATTTTTTGTTGTTCTTAAAAAGAAAAATACTTAAGTGGTAATCTTTATCAAGATCTCTGGGAAGATAGCCCAGTGATTGCCGGTTTCAGTACGGAGAGAACTCAGCCGCACGCATTATCCTCGTAGACTTAGTACCAACACATATACCCATATCCGCCTGCATCATAGCTAAGATCACTACCTTTTTAAAACGGCGCATCCAAAACGTGTTCTTAACAAACGAATCTTCGGGCACATCTGAAAAACATATTGAAAAACGAGAGGAAAGAAAAAAAGAAGAAAATAAAAAACGATGTTACATACAAATAACCATCTCCAGATTTTATCTCTTCTAGTAATGTTCTCTTCTATTGTTGTTGTTCACTGGCATTAACATTGCATTGAAAAATGCTGTCTTTAACCCCACATGTTTGTCATAAGTCATCCAATGTCTTATTTATTCTATATGTGTATGACCCTAAAAGACCCATGTCCTGTCAGGAATTGGGGTAAAAAATAGTTCGTTCTTTTAAATGTTCAATTTTTCCACGCTTTCACATCAGTAATTATTCTTTGCACCGCGTGTCTTTGTTTTTTCAAATTTCAACATTTCTAACATTTCTAATATTTCTAACATTTCTAACATTTCTAACATTTCTAACATTTCTAATAGTTCTAACATTTTTAACATTTCTAACATTTTTAACATTTCTAACATTTCTAAAATTTTAGCATTTACAACATTTCTAATATTTAAAACATTTCTAACATTTTATTTTTCACCTCGGTCCTCTTATGTGTTTGGTGACCATTCTTATTTCATCCAAAATTTTTCTCTATCTAGCTAGAAAATGAATAGTGAGCACATTCGTTATTACACAGATAAATAACATATAATATCCTAATATTCTAAATTTTGTTTGTAGCTATTATTTTGAATTAATTCTAACATACTTATTTGATCAGTAGTTGTTCTTAGCGGTCTAAACCCTCTCTAGGATTCTGTGATAACTTTGTTTTTATATTTCATTAATCTTTTCCTAATAATTTTTCCTTAAGTTAAGTTTTATAGACTACTTCTAATAGTGCTAAACCTCTATAGTTTTTGCCCTACGTGTTGGCGCCTTTTTTGTAGATCAGACAAATAAGAACGCTATTCCATTGATTCAGCATTTCTTCTTTTTGTGAAACTTTTAATGTTAAGAGGAGTATTCTTTATTGTAGTCTTTCGCCTCTTCCTTAAAAATCTCAGCTGTGATACCACTTTCTCCTGCATTTTTGCTATTTTTTGGAGCTCTTACTATTACTATAAATATATTCAAAGTTGGTTCCTCGCACGTTTCGTTTTCTGTTTCTTACCAATTCTCTTTAATCTATAGTTTCTCTTGTTGGTCTGTATTTAACAGATCTTCGAAGTATTCCGCCCATCTCTTCAATTTTTCTGTAGTTTCCCCTAAAAGTAAACCTTCTTTGTTTCTATAATACTTTGTATTATTATTGCTAGACATTTTTTTCTCTTTGTTTATGTAAGCTCCTTCTATGTTTTTAATTACTTTTCTAGCTGTTATCTTTTCTTCTTTCTGCAATTTCTTATAACCTCTCTGCTTCTAGCCACATAGTTTTGATCGTATTTTGGGTATTTTCTCTGTATTTTGCCGTTTCTTCTTTCCAACGTGTAATATAACATTAACATAATATAAATATCAAAAAACTATAAATCTATTGGAAAACCCAACCAACCATTTTTTTGAACGAAGTAAAACTCCAGAGAGTAAGGTAAACAGGACATGTGCAGAGAGTCCATGACAAACGGCCCATCAAAATGAGATACGCCATAGAGCATAAGCATAGGAGCACACATATATCATAAGTTATTCTTTATATTCTCCTGAACCTGAACCTTATGTTTTCATTTTTATATTGGTGAATTATTTTTTAGGTCCTTCGTAATTATATAGAATTATGTTAAAGTGAGTTTATTACTACTACTATCGGTTTACAGCGTTCTCCGACGCATTCTTACTCCTAACCGCCATTCTTCTTTATTTAACCATAGGCCTGGAGCGATTTCTCTTTCCTCTAGTTCTTTTTCAATTCCCTCTCTTCAGCTTCTTCTCGGCCTTCCTCTTTTTCTTCTTCCTTGTGGTGTCCACGTCAAAATCTGTTTCGGAATCCTGTCATCTGGCATTCCCTGTACATGGCCGTACCATATTAACTGTTTTGTTTTTATGTCATCAACTATTGTATACTTGACTCCCATCATTTCTCGTATTCTCTCAATTGCTATCCGATCTCCTCTTGATTTGCCCGCTGCTCTTCTTCAGAAGTCCATTTCTGTTGTTAGTAACAGTTTCTCTGTCCTTTGTTTCATTGGCCAAACTTCACTGCCATATGTGATTACACTTTTAAGTATGGTGTTGTGTATGAGTTGTTTGTTCGCTTTAGATATTGTTTGGTCCCATAGAATGCCGTTCATCATGGATATATAGCAGCATCGAGTGTCCTATCTTGAGTTATCTTCATATCCAGGTACTTGTATTCATCACAGTGTCTAATTTCTACCCCATCGTCTAATATAATGGACTGCTTTGTCCCTCCAATACACGTGGTGTCAGTTTTCTTAATGTTGACTTCGAGACCCCATTTGTTATATTCTTCTATTAGCTTCCGAGTCATGTAACTCAAGTCGTCACGATCCTGAGCAATCAGTATTTGATCATCAGCGAAACATAAGGTGTACAGTGTAGGCTCGTCATTAAGAGGGATTCCTATGCCATTAAATTTTCTTTTCCACAGCTTGAGTGCTTGTTCCAGATAAATTTTGAAAAGGGTAGGCGAAATACAGCAACCCTGCTTTAGTCCTTTGGTGACCTTAAATCCTTCAGATATCCTTGATCCAGTTTTAATTTTTGCAGTCGTTCCATTATACAGACTTTAAATAAAGTGAGTTTTTTTACTATAAAGATATTTATAATAAGAGATTTATCAGTCAGTCCTAAACCTTAATGTGGTCTTTGTGGACTAGAGACTACAATCGTTTTAAAGGGTGTTTTTTTTAGCGGTATAGAACATTGAAATGAAATAAAACAAAGATGATTTTTATAAATTGACATGGAACAACCACATCATGGTTGTTCAATTGGGAAATAAAAAAGGTAGTAATTATGCCTCTATAGCGGTCACCATTGACTGTAACGTTCTGACCATCATCGTTTTTGAAGAAATACGGTCCAATGATTTCACCAAACCATAAAGCATCTCAAATAGTCAGTTTATCTGGATGATATGTTTTCTTAACAAACATTTGAGAATTATTTTAACTACAAATACAGTAGTTTTGTTTGTTGACGTAGCCATTGAACCGAAAGTGAGCTTCGTTGCTAAACAAAATTCGCTTATGAAAATCGGAATCAACGGCAATCTCCTCGTTTTGGACACACTCAACAAATCTACGAATCTACGCCTTGCAAGTTGATGATGTACCTTCAATTCTTGCATGAGTTGGATTTTGTTAGCACGCAAAGTGAGATCTTTCCGCAAAATTTTCCATAAAGTGGATGGACACATATCCAACTGATGTGCACGATGGTAGATAGACTGATTCAGGTCTTCCTGTATGCTACGCTCTACAGCAGCAACAACTTCTGTACGACATGGCTGTGGATGCATATTATCATCTAGAGTAAACGTGATGCAAAAATGTTGCATGAATAATCGAATTACTTGCTCTGATGAATTATTACGTTGACCATAAAATGGACGTAGTGCGCGATACGTATTTCGAACAGAACCACAATTTTTAAAATAAATTTGTACAATTTGAAGCGTTAGTCAGGCGTCAAGTCTATTCATGCTGAAATGCCAAACCCAACTAACATAAATTACTTGACAGCTGTCAAAATGGCCGACAGTTAAAAAAGTGTTACCAACTTACATTTCTATACCTCTAAAAAAAACACCCTTTATAAGTTAGGCATGACCATTTAGCTAAGTCTTAGTTAAATCTAGGAGTTGTGTCTCAATAGGTTCTCTAATCTCTATTTATTTGCAGTACACTAGTGATGAAGTTTTTTGCCGATCCATAATACGTCAAGCGGAAGGTGCCTCCCAATATGTACCTGTATACATGTATGAGCTTTCATGGTTACCAAATGGCAGTACTGATTTAGGTAAGTTAACAAAGTAAAACGGAGGGTTTTTTTTTATTTTTAAAATAATAAATACCTTTCACAAAACAAGAAACAAGTCGTGTGTCAGATAAAATAAGTATGTTGTATAGAAAAGGTACAGTATTGCTCTCTGTAATACTTCCACCTCCGAAGTCACGTGTTCTTATAGGACTTATTAAATAAAGGTAAATATAATTCTCGTACATACTGTCTCTTTTCATTGGAGAAAACTTGATGGAGCATTGTATTTTCGTATATAGATAGCGACATTGTTTTGTTGACCATAGAAATTAAGATTTATTACAATCCCACGTCTAGAATATATTTATTATAATGCTCTAAAACTAATATTTTGGTTATTTTTTAGCCTTAATAGCAATACAAATAAATAAGTAAGTAAATAAGTAATATGCTTTATTGTCACTGAAAAATGTACAAATTTTATGGAAAAAGCTTATAACAATAAGACAAGAAAGAAGAAAAAAAATCAGAATAAGAATCGTTTGTACTTTTAAATAAAAAAAAAAACAATAAAATTCTTTCAAACTTAAACATAAAAAATACTACAATGTAAAGAACCTACAAACTTCGTAAAATGTACCTAACAAAAAATAAAAATACAGATTACTCCTCATATTTTGAAGTAGGGCTGGTGTAATGCTTGCAGAGAAATAAAGTATTTTTGCCCTTAATTCGACTAGGTTTGTGGCCCTTTCAAACTGATGCCTATAAATGTTTTCTTTGAGAAAACCCCAAAAAAAGAAATCGTTAGGCGCCAAGTCACAGAATATAGTCGGCCATTTAATTGTACCACGTGTATTTATTAGTGGATCAGAATATGTTTGATTGAGGTCAATAGTTGCTCTAGAGTTGTGAGCCGAACACCCATCCTGTTGGAAATAAATCTCCTGAAAATTAACGGGAAGGCGTCGAACTGCCAAAATGATCTTATTCTGTAAAAGTTGTAAATATTTGGGCCCGTTTAGGTTTTCATCGA
This sequence comes from Diabrotica undecimpunctata, assembly GCF_040954645.1. Lineage (NCBI taxonomy): Eukaryota > Metazoa > Arthropoda > Insecta > Coleoptera > Chrysomelidae > Diabrotica > Diabrotica undecimpunctata. The sequence continues at coordinate 27,161,632 of NC_092810.1, forward strand.
TAACAAATGGACCGACAATATGGTCGCCTAGCATCCCAGTCCAAACATTTAACTTTTGCGGATGCTGCGTTCGCACTGCAACACTGAGGTGCTTATTTTTCCGAGAATAATACCTTGCAACGAATGGATTGTGTTTTTTATGTAATGAAAATGAAGATGCGTCAGAAAATAAAATATTTTTTAAAAAGTGTACATTTTTATTCTATTTATCTAATATAATGTCACAAAACTCCATTCGTCTAAAGTTATCTTCCGAAAACAGTTCTTGTGTTGGTTGTATCTTAAAACAGTGATACCCATTCCTTTTGAGAACTCGCTGGACAGTTCGGGCATTCACGTTAACTTCCCTAGCAATTTGTATACTATTGTAGGGTTCACTAGCTTCCACAAAAGCACAAATATCAATATCCCTGTTTTGACGCTCCTCATCAATAGGTCTAACACGTGGTTTATTACCTTCATGACAATTTTTACAACTGTTTACACATCCTGAAGTTTGAAAATGTTTAATGGTATTTTTAACTATTGTAACACTTGGTGGGGGTCTATTTTCGAAGGCAACAATAAATAAATCAATTACTTCGCGTATCGAATGACCCTGAAAGTACCATGTTACAAGTTGCACATTTTTTTTGGACGTTATGCAACGGAATAGGCATTTTATTAATTATTTGTTTATTCTTTTAGAATTTCGTTTGAAATTTTTAATGTCAATGTGAAAATTACGACAATTTGTACCTACTGTGAAATGAATATAGAGGTGGAAACGTTTAACATGTCACAGTGATTGCCATTGGGTTGTATGGTCATTAAAACAATGTCGTGATCTGTATAATATCATAGGAGAGAAAATTTTGTCGGCAATATTTTCGACTAGTATGAAAGTTTGTTGCCTGGTAATTTTCGCGAATTAAACTTTCACAGTTAAATCACGAGACGTAAGTCGATTGATTTTGTCAAAATTTCATAAACGAAAATTGCCAAAAGGCAACAAACTTGAATAAAACCAGAAGAAAATTTTGCCGGTAAATAATTTTCTCTCGAATGATATTCGACTAGACTATTCTACGAGACAATTAATACACCATATTACAACGAAACATAATCTTTATTTATTTGTTAACAATATTAAATGTACAATTATTATAAGCTATAGTGGTTTGCCCATTATTTTCTGCCAAAGCATGATTTTGTGTATTATTGACCTGTAGCATTTGGGAACTCAAACGTCCAGCTTCATTTGTTGTTCTGAGATTTTCGATCAACTTCTGGTGGTAACTGGAATCCAGCAGCAGATATGGTTTTAGAGAGCTTGCATTTGAATGCCCGGTTAATTTAATTAACTCCTGTTTAGAAACACCTTGCTTGAACAAGGCTGACATAGCTGAAGACCGATGAGAATGGTTTATTATTTTATGTTTTTTTCTTTGTGTCTATTCCAATTTTTTCAGCTGACATTTTTGTCCACTTAGATACGGTGTTGATTCCAAGTGGGCAGTTTTTGAACCAAGATCTATCCTTCCAGTTGGAGTGAACGGTAAGAACGAGTCTGTCTGATAAAATTTTGGTCCCCTTTTTTCCATTAATTAAAAACATAATCCAACTGGGTATAAATTTTCGTTTGATAAATTTCTTACCAGCCATTTGCGGCTTGCCAAACTTTTCGTACCGCCTTGATTTGTTTTGGAAAAAATGCTGTTGTATTCAATTCGGCTCGTAAATTCTCCCATAACATTAAATTCCTTCTGGAAAAATTGAATCTTGCAGTTTACGGCCTCAATGCCTTTTCAAGCAAGTTCAAATGAGCAAAGGTAAAAAAACTGTTTTTGTGCTCGATCGGGGGTTTCCTCGTCGCAGCTTTGGATGATTTTTAATAGTTCTTCGATGGATAATGCTTTTGAACTGAGTTTTCTTTTTTCTTAAACACTTTGAAGCTGCCTCCGCTTGGTATCTTTGGCCAATCCTGCACATTTGAAAAATATATCTGTGAAAGGGTCGATTTTTATGCCGTATTCCGTAAAATAATATTCTGGTACCATTTTTACTGTAGTATTATACATTAACTTTACAGTCTTCGCCATTGCCTTTTTTCATTTTGAAATCATAATTCTCGAGAATTTTTGCCAGTTTCGTTAGTACATCTTTCAAGTGTAAAACTTTTCACCCGTAGGAACTCCGAAAATTGGGTCCAAATAGAGCTTTTGGACCTCTGAAACCAATTTTTTGATTTCTTTACCTGACTGGCAACCAAATCTTGATTTTTCGTCTGAATTCATTACATCTGTCCAAAAATTAATTACGCCTCAATGACGTTTGTCAAACTGACAACAATAGAATTACCAGACACCTTCGTGATGGATCTGTCATAATTCTGTCGCTGAGAAATCACGGGCGGGAAGGAGTTTTTTCTGCAGCCGTCCCGGAAATAAAACTTTCGGTATGATTTATTAAATTGAAAGTACCATTTTACACAACTATTGAGACTATTGGGACGAAAGTAGCTACTATTGGGACTAATTTTTTCACTTTCGGGACGATTTTTTGTAGCTAGGTAACGGCTGTGACAGTAACACCAAGTTTGTATTTAATTATGACAACGCTTGTCATTTAAGATTCGTGTGTTTTCGTCCAGTTTTTCGTTTTTCAATTACAAGAAATGAAAATCGGCAGTGAAAGTGAAGTCGAAATGATTCCAGATGAGATTAGGGAAACTGCTAAAGCCGCTGTTTATGAATTATTGCCGGTAAAGTCAAGAAAAAGTACGACCTGACACACCGCATCGTAGATTATTTGTATATTACAAAAATTGAAGGTGTACTATCAATACAACCTATTGGTATTCACACTTTTGGAAAAATCTAGCTCAGCCACTCCACTGGCTGATAGTGGTGGTACTATAACCAACTTGAAAGACACGGAGGATGGAAATCAACCAATGTAGTAGAGGGATACGATTGAACATGGCCGCAACCAAGTTATTATCTCAAAAAAAAATAGTAAAAGTACTGACACGTGTAACACTAATTTCAATACTGCCACTTTTGCTAATATTTCTAACAATATCAATGTAAATAATTGTTATAATTGTGTTATTAATATTTATAAGTAGATTTTTCTAATGTTGAATTCACGAGAGTAACTTTAAAAGTTCATAAGTAAAGTTTATCCATATATTCTCTTTAACATACAAAATGGCTGCAGAAAAAATATTGTACGTAACGTATGACGATCCAAAAGTAATTTTACGAGACTCACAAGACTCCAGGACTCGCCTACGGCTCGCCCTGGAAACTTCCTACTCGTCTCGTAAAATATCACTTTCGGAACAGTTATGTAAATTACTATTGTCAGTAGGAAACGTAGCGTTGCTATGACGTTTTATCAGTTAAAAATAGTCTAGTGAAATAGTCACTAAAATATCCACAAACCATTGACAGATAGAATTAATTAGTAGGTTAATAGTTTGAGAGTGGTATAAAATCACGTGAAAACAATATATGAATAGGAATATTTACACCCAAATACTCTTAACGTTATTATTTAATTTGATTAATATTCCTACTATTTTTTAGGAGTTCCACATGCAGCAGATTTGTGGTATTTCTTTGGTGGACAAGATTCCCCCAATAATAATTATAACCTTCGAAAACCTATGCTGAAGTGGTGGACCAACTTTATTAAGTATGGGTGAGTATTACGTTTCAAAAGAGAACCATTTTTAAGATTTTCCTTCTCTCCTTACGGCCCGGCAATGGCGTCATTTGTTATAGATCCTGAGTATCCACTAAAGCCTTTAACACAAAAACTTTAATATGGGACAATTAATGTAAACAAATAGACCAGAGCATATACTTTAGCAGAATAAGCAAAGCATGGAGAACAATAAAAATTTTAAAAACGAATAGACAGGACACAGTTCATGTTAGCCTAATAAAGCTAAAACATTGAAAAGATTTTATTATCAAAATCTATTGACTGGAGATCGTCCACAATTGAAGATAATGACCAATCTTTCTAGTCAGAGAAATATTTTATAGAAAAAAACCTAACTTAAACTTAACACCAACTGAACTAAAAAAAGTCCTAATAACAATGAAAAATGAACTAGCTTCTGGATCTACGGGTCTCCCCATTGAACTTTTAAGGTATGGACTAGACTTGCTACTGCAACTTCTCGCTTTTTTGTTTAATTGCTTTTTAAGAGGTGAAGAACTGCCACACGAATGGAAAACAGGCTTTGTATTAAACATCCATAAAAAAGGTGACAAAAGAAAGAGCTGCAACTATAGGGGTTTAGGTGTAACAAACTTTGTTTCTAGACTTCATGTCAAGATTAAGGAAAAAATAAAGAACCAAGCTACGGAAGAGGTGGAGCAAAGTGGATTCAGTGCAGGAAAGTATTATACTGACAACTTGTTTTGTCTAAAAACAGCTAAATAGGCAAAAACAGGTAATGTTAAGATCGGAAAAAAGTTTTCTAAAGAATTGCCAAAGACTAAAGGAATAGTACAAGGTTGCGTAATGACTTCAACCTTGTTTATTTAAATTCAGCATTACGACGATGGAGACGCACTTGTTACAATATGGGTGTCGTGAACTGTTTTCTTTCTACAACAAGTAGAGAGCCAGACGTTGAAACTGGCTAAGTATGAACACTTGAATTAAATAATCCTTTGTCAAAACAATTTCAATTTCAAAAAGTCGAACTTGTAATAAGAAAAGTTTGATGGGTTTGTGTAATGAGTATGTTGCACTTTTTCAAAATACTTTGTTACAGAGACGTATTTAACTAAGATTAATTTTGTTCTTATTTTTTTGCTATAAATAAAGAAGTGCCCAAGATGTGATGCCATTATACAATGCTAAAAATCTGAGATGACTGTCACACTCGAGACACGAGAAGAGAATGCTGAAATGTCTCTTTAATTCAATAATATATAGAAAAGAGCAAAGCTGTCAATTCCATCGGTTTCAACGTTTTTTAACGAATTTTAACGTATTTTCACAAAGTGGGTTATTTCTTTTAGGAATAAGCCATTATTTGCGATACATTTAACAAGAAAATCAATAATATAAAACAATAAAGATGAAAGATTTATTGTTTTATATTATGAAAATAATATGAATATTAACTTCCTTAAGAGCCCAGAAAACAATAAACGTTACTGACCCACTTCATTACGTAGACATTAAGATACCTGTGTTTTATGAATTTGCAAGCGATTTAGATACTAGGAATAAACATTTTATGACCAGGTGTGGTGAAAAAATGAAACCTTTTTGCTAATTTTTATATTGAGTTGAGGAATGTTAGAGTGAAAGAATAAATGATTTTTATGGTATGTTAGGACTGTAATAATTGGTATATCTACAGATTATGACTAACTTTTCACGTTGCACTCTGTTAACGACATTGCACTGCACTGCACTGCACTGCAACAGGCTCAAACTAAATATTGTCCGACAAGCAAAAAAGATGAAAAACTGAGTCAACCCACGAAAACCCTTATAGAACTAAGGCGACAAATGAAAGGAGATAACACTACAAGCAAAGAAGCGACAAATCAAATAAATAAGACGATCACAAAGGCAATAAGAAAAGACATAAGAAACTACAATGTAGAAAAAACAAAACAGGCAATAGAGCAAAATAAGAACATGAAAGTTTTGAAGAGGAGCGTACAAACGGGGAAAATAGAAATTAACAAACTGAGAAACAAAACTGGAGAAGAAACAACGAACAGAGATGAAATATTAAGAATAGTCGAAGAGTTCTACACAGAGTTATATAGATCAAGGAAAAAAGATAACAATACGGAACCTCCAATTACACTAAAAACTGGGGTATTAAACCAAGGATCAGATTTAATGCCCGATATAACAAAATCAGAAATCAAAGAAGCCCTGAAGAAAATGAAAAATAATCGAACCCCGGGAGAAGACGGAATAGTATCAGAAGCACTAAAAATTGGAGGGGATGTATTACTTGAAAAAATTAAACAACTTTTTAATATCTGCCTTCACGGCGCCAATATTCCAATAGACTAGAACAACGCTACTATGATTCTATTACACAAAGCAGGAGACAAAGGAAATTTAGAGAATTACAGATCGATTAGTCTCCTCAGCCATATATATAAGTTGTTTACGCGAATACTAGTTAAAAGAATGGAAAGAAAATTAGAGACTTATCAACCAAGGGAACAGGCAGGATTCCGAAAAAGTTACGGAACAAATGATCATTTACAAAGTATAAAAACCCTAATAGAGAAAGCAGTGGAATACAATAAACCTCTAGTTCTAATATTTATCGATTTTCACAAAGCCTTTGACACAGTTGAGCTAAGCAAAATATTACAGGCGCTTAAAGAATGCAGGCTAGATTATAGATATACTAAATTATTATACAAAATATACCTGCAGGCAACAACTACTGTCAGATTACATACTAACAGTAATCGCATAAAAATAGAACGGGGGGTTAGACAAGGAGACCCAATGTCACCTAAACTTTTTAATACGGTGCTAGAACATGCTTTTAAGAATTTGGATTGGATGACAATGGGAATAAAAATAGATGGAGAATATCTAAACAACTTACGTTTAGCCGATGATATACTTATAATAGCTGAAGATCTAGGTATGGCAGAAAGATGGTACAGGAACTCGTTGTGGCTACAGAAAGTGTAGGTTTAAATATAAATATCTCGAAAACAAAAATCATGACCAATTTGGTACCCAACCAGAACATCAGTATTGGTGGGAAAGAAATAGAACTCGTAGATAGATATAAATACCTGGGACATGAAATTATGATTGGCAGGGATAACCAGACTCATGAACTGAAGAGAAGAATCGGCCTTGGGTGGGCAGCATTTGGAAAACTGAGAGAAACTTTTAAAAGTGAGCTGCCCACATGCCTAAAGAGAAAGGTATTTGATCAGTGCGTCCTCCCAGTCTTGGCGTACGGAGCAGAAACAATTACCTTAACAAAAGCAGCAGCTACCAAACTGAGAGTCACGCAGAGAAGAATGGAGCGGTCCATGTTAGGAATAACTCTGCGAGACAGAATAACCAACGAAGACATCAGGAGAAGAACCGGAGTGACTGACATCATCGGGAAGATAGCCAGATTAAAATGAAGATGGGCAGGACACATAGCCAGAATCACAGATGAGCGATGGACAAAGAGGTTATTGGAATGGAGGCCAAGGGAAGACAAGAGAAGCGTCGGTCGACCACCTACAAGATGGACTGACGATTTAAGAAGACTCAATAAAAACTGGATGAGAGCGGCGCAAGATAGACGGGGTTGGAAACACGAGGAAGAGGCCTATGTTCAGCAGTGGACTCTTGAGGCTGGATGATGATGATGATGATGATGATGAACCACATTGTTGTATTAGCTAAGGATGAAAGAGGATGTAAAATATATGATCACAAAGCAGGATTAAGTACATAAGTCTTGGGATCTGAGGATTAATATGGAAAAAACTGAATATCTAAATGTTGGAAAAACAGATCGAAATAATATAGTGCTAGAACACTGTGTAATTAGGAATAGTGGGTCATACAAGTACCTTGAAGTCACAATACTAAAATAGGGCTCCAGTAAGACTGAAATTTAATACCCTTTGCATATGTTTAAGTGCTTGCTCTATTTTGTTTTTTATTTCCTGGGAAAAGTGACACTTTTTTTTACTTTCTTGGAGCCTAATAAATTACTAGGAGTTTTCTTGAAGCTTCTGGGAGGAGTAGGAAAGGAAGACTAAAGACGACCTTGGAGAAAAGCTTGGCAGGACATGTTAGTAAACTGTACTTATGGAGAAATGTAATTAGCAAAGCCAACCTCACAAAATGAAAAAGAAAAAAATGATGAGAAGAATGACAATACTTAGTTTGGGAAATTTCGTTTTTGCAGTGTAAAATGGAATAAGAATTATTAATCCCTCGTCATTATTTCCTAAGAGAATATCACGATTTTATACATCAAAAGCTAGTAGTACCAAAACTTTGCTACATTCTATATTTTACGATTACACGCAAATAGAAACAAAATCCCCGCGTATTCATGCTACTTTTTGCGTTAAATAATATTTTTAATTTTATTTTTTTAGAAATCCTACTCCAGAGTCGGATCAAGAACTGCAGAATGTGATTTGGCCAAAAGTACAACCCAACGCTGTTAAGTATTTAGATATAAATAATCAATTCACGGTAAAGGACAATCCACGAAACTACAATAATATTAAAAATTTATTAGACCACTACATACAGAAACCATTTATAGCATATTAAATGTATTATAAGTTATATTCAGGAAAATAAAAATATAATAAAAATTTCCAAGTTATATTGATTTAACCAAGTTGTCTTTAAAACATTTTGTTTTTGAGACAAAATACTCTTAGAATGAAGAGGATGCAAAATAAAAATTTCGTTGTTTAAAGATTAGTCACACCCACATAGAAATACAAAAGAAATATAGCAGATACTAACTTGTTTACAGTTTTTAAGACATTGAAGCCCGTACCCTTGTTCCATTTAATTATTTTTTATTTCGATATCCGACAATTTTATTGTATATTTAGTCACAATATCCTCTAATTCAGAAACAATAATAGATTTTTACCAACCTAGGGAACAGCTAGATTTTAAGAAAAACTTTGGTACTATCGACCACCCCAACTGCATTAATGAGATTATAGAGAAATCCATCGAATACATCGTTGGTCCTGGCTTTTATAGACTTTCGCAAAGCATTGGATAGAGCATTGGACGTAAGTTGCATAGATTATGGGTACTCCAAACTGATCGCGAATATATTATACACTAATGTAACCGTGACCGTGAGACTACACAAAGATACAAAATATATAAGAATCAAAAGAGGAATCAGACAAGGAGACACGTTATCTCCCAAATTCTTTACGGCAGTTCTGAAACATGCTTTCAAAAAATTAGAGTGGGAAGCCAAAGAAATCAATGTAGACAGCGAAATGCTCTCCCATTAACGATTTGCGGACGACATTGTTCTAATAATCTTCTTCTTCTTTTGGTGCCCATCCTCTGTGGATGTTGGCAATCACATTGGTCCATACAATAAAGGGTGATTCATTTAGAGGTACTTTTTTGGTGGGGATATGATTGGAGATCGTGCATGAATACTGTCAAATTGAGATTTCGCTTTTGTTTAGTATTGTTTGACAATTAATGATGGAAAGATTTAGCCCGGCACAGCTTCTAGAAATTATTAAGTTGTATTTTGAAAATGGGAGTTCTGTGAGGAATGTGTTTTTTGCGCTTAGAGCTATTTATGGTCCACATAATCAGCCTACCAAACGTACAATTCGCTTTACGATTAGTAAATTTGAAACACAGTTTTTATTATTGGATAACACGCGACAGAATAGACCACATTCAGCGCGTACTGAAGAAAATATAGCGGCGGTAACGGATAGTGTACTCGAAAATATTGAAGAATCGATTCGTCGCCGTTCTCAACAGCTTGGCTTGTCATATGCAACAACTTGGCGTATTTTATGTTGGGATCTTAGTTTAAAAGCATACAAAAATTAATTAGTGTAAGAGCTGAAGCCGACTGACCTTCCGAGTCGTGACCATTTCAGTCGATGGGTTCTTGATAAGCTTTCAGAAGTTTCAGTGATTTCGAGAAAAATTTTGTTTTCAGATGAGGCCCATTTTTGGCTTAATGGGTACGTTAATAAACAAAATGCCTGTATTTGGGGTAATGAACAACCCAAAGAGGTTCAAGAGTTGCCATTATACCCTGAAACAACAACTGTTTGGTGTAGTTTATAGCCTGTGTAATCGTTGGTCCATATTTCTTTAAAACAGAGGCCGGCCAGAATGTTAATGTGAATGGAGACCGTTATCGTGCCATGATTACGGACTATTTGGTACCTGAAATTGAAGCTCGTGGTCACGGCGACATTTGGTTCGAACAAGATGGCGCCACTTGCCATACAGCCCGTGAAAGCATGGCTTTACTGCGAGAACGATTCGGTGAACAAATTATTTCACGCTTTGGACCAAACCTAGATCCTGTAACATCTCACCTCTAGACTCTTTTTTTTTGGGCTACCTAAAGTCCAAAGTCTACATAAATAAACCAGATACGATTGAGGCATTGGAGGCCAATATTACTCGAGTCATTGGTGAAATACCAATCGAAATGCTGGAACGAGTCATCGAGAATTCGAACTTCAGAATGAACCAACCTAATCGTAGTCATGGCCAACATTTAAAAGAAATTATGTTTAAGAAGTAATTGTAAAGAATGGTTCTTTTGTATGATAATAAATATTTTTAAATAAAATTTATTTTTTTCATTGTTTTTTCTTGTTGAAAAAAGTACCTCTCAATGAATCACCCTTTAGATGTACGGTAGTAATTTTTGCCCACTGTCTGATGTTCTTCAACCACGATGTCCTTCTGCGCCCTTGAGATCGTTTGCCTTCTATCTTGCCTTGTAAAATTAGTTGAATTAGTTGATACTTCTCATTGCGCATCACATGCCCTAAGTCGTATTCGTCATCTTTCTGATTTTCACGATACGCATAATTTCCAGATCTTTATTCATACGTTGGATCACGATGTTGTTTGTAACATGATGGATATAGAAAATTCTGAGCATGCGGCGGTAGCACCACATTTCGAAGGCTTCTAATCATTTGGATGTTGCCTCCGTCATGGTCCAGGCTGCGACTCCATATAAAAGGGTAGAAAATACATAGCATCTCAAGACTCTTGTTCTTATATCAATGTTCAGGTGCATATTACATAAAATCTTCCTGAGGCGATTGAAGACAGCTCTCGTTTCTTTTATACGACATCTTATTTCCTGTGAGTGGTCACATTCCTTATTTAGGCTGTATCAAAGGTATGTAATTTTGTCGATTATTTTCAAGGGTTCAGTAATGTTGGACATAAGTCAAAAGGACCGAGTTCCAAATTAAGTGATTACTCGTAAAAACAAGTCGACATTACGAGAATTGCTGGAAACTAGATAGAAAGAATACAATCAGTCACAAAATTAGAAAGAACTACGTTAAGCAGTGGAAATGTATGGTTTTTTAGATAGAGATAATTAATATAATTTATTAGCATTGCATTTTATTTTATTTATAGGGTTTCTATTTTCCAATTTCCCATGTCGATCTTTAGAAAGTACCTTGGTTTCAAAGGGCTGTAAGTTTCAAAAAATTGGAAAAATTTTAAAGCTATAAGTTTCAATATAAAGTTTAGATTTTCATTCAAAATTTGTGTTTTACTTCTTAATGTTTATAAACAATGGAGATAAGATTTTTTTTAAAATAGTCCGTAACTTCATTCCTATTGGTCACAGAAGGTTTTTTTTTAATGTGAGTTTTTTTTACCAACGATTCAATGGTTGTACGTACAAGTTTGTAGCTTGAAAAATATAGAAGTTATTACAATTGTTTATAAGTAAAAAACATACCCCTTTTTCAAACGTTTATTTTGTAAATAATTTTGATAAAAACGCAATATACATTTAACTTCTGATATAGTTTAAATCTTAAAGAATTCCATGAAATTTGCGAAATTTGTCTGGCATCGTTAATAGAGCAAGTTGAATTGTTTAAATATTTAGCCTCAGGGATAAATAAATTAAATAGCTTTTAAACTATTTGACCGATCGGGGGGAAATTTCGCACAAATTTAAAAGACGGTAATTCCTCGATGTTCAACTTTATTATTTTATTATAATAATTTTATTATAATAAATATAATTATATTTATTATATATTTTATTATAATTAATTAATTAATTAATTTTTTTGTTATTAATAAAAACATTCATAACATTTATAAATTAGTGCAAAAAAACTGCTTTTTTGCAAATATCTCCGTAAATTATATATATATATATATATATATATATATATATATATATATATATATATATATATATATATATATATATATATATGTATATATAAATACATATATATATATATATATATATATATATATATATATATATATATATAATTTAGCTCTCCAGGCCTAGAAGGCCCATGGCTTGGGTTACTGTTCTTTTCCATTCTTTTCTGTTTGTTGCTTTATTTTTCCAGTTTGGTATTTTAAGTTTTTCTATGTCTTTTTCAACATCCTTCTTCCACCTGGTTTTCGGTCTGCCTTTCTTCCTTTTCCCTCCTATTCCTCCCATTTGCATTCTTTTTGGCAGTCTCCTGTTTTCCATCCTTTGGATGTGTCCCAACCACTTTATGATCCCTACGATATTCGGCTCTCCATACATCTCCTCTAATTCCATATTTGGTCTTTTTATCCATATACCATTCCATAATTTACCTCCAAATATTTTTCTGAGGACTTTTCTTTCCCAGACTTTCAGCAAGACTTGCTCGGATTTGTTCATTGTCCATGTTTCACTGGCATATAATACAATAGGTCTTATTACTGTCTTATATATTCTTATCTTAGCCCTTCTAGATATGTTTTTGCTTCTTAATAAATTGTTTAGTGCAAAAATACAACGGTTACCGGCCATAATTCTCGCTTGGATTTCTTCCTTCATATTTGGTCTTCTCGTGAATGTCGCTCCTAAATACTGGAATATTTCTACTTCTTCGAATTTATATGTTTTTTCATCTGTTATTACTGTCAGATATTGTTCTTGTAGGTAATCTCTTTCTGTCCATTCCATATATTTGGTCTTTTCTTCATTTATGTACATCCCTTTCTTTCTCGCTTTCATGTCTAATCTTTTTATTATTATTTTTAATTCTTGCTTACCTCTGGCTATCAGTACAATGTCGTCAGCGAATGCTAAGCATTGGTGTTTTCTTTGATATTTAAGTCCTGACCTGTTGATTCCAGCTTCTCTGATGGTAACTTCGAGGACGATACTGAACAACAGCGATGACAGTGGGTCTCCTTGTCGCACCCCCTCACTGACCTCAACTTTATCTGTTTACTTCGCCATTTATTTTAACCCTATTCTCTGTTTTTCTGAACGCTTGTTTAAAGTTGATGAATAGGGCCATTGTAGGTTTCCCATATTCGTAGCTTTCTGCTTGTATTTTGCGCAGTAGGAAAATTTGATCCACTGTGCTGCGCCCTCTTCTGAATCCACATTGATATTCCCCTATGTCATTATCTATATTTTGAGATAGCTTATCTTTTATATATACTGCAAGTATTTTATATGCAACATTTAGTAGGGCTATTCCCCTGTAATTGTGGCATAAACATTTGTCGCCTTTTTTGTGAAAAAGGCACAGTGTCGCTTCGGTCCATTCCTTCGGTAATTTTTCTTGTTCCCATATGTCTTTTAGCAACTTTTCCAAATGCTTAATAAGTACTGGTCCTCCATATTTAAACATTTCAGCTGTTACTTCATCTCTTCCTGGGCTCTTATTATTCTTTAGTTTCTCTATTATTTCTTTTATTTCTTTTTCGTTATTCGGTCTTTCCTCTATTCGTTCTTGATCGACATTTTCCTTCACTTCTTCTTCCTCTTCATATTCTGTTGTGGGAATTTCATTTAAAAGTTTTTCAAAGTATTCTTTCCATCTGCTCAATATTTCTTTGTCACTTACTAAATTTCTTCTACTTTTGTTTTTGTAGTGTACAGGTTTTCCTTGGTACCCCTTTTTCTCATTTTTCACCCCTTGATATAAGTTTCTAATTTCTCTATTTTTATAGCTCTGTTCTATACATTTTAATTTATCTTCATTGTATTTTCTTTTCTTAGATCTTATTATTCTTTTGGATCTTTCCTTTGTTCATTCTATTTTCTCTCTATCTCTGTTGTTTTTCTTGCATCATTTTCATTCTTAATTTATTTCGTTCATCTAGTTCCATTTTGCATTCATCGTCGAACCATTCTTTGTATTCGTTTTTTATATTTCTATTACTGGCCTGAGCTGCTTTGGTCATACATACTTTTATTTGCATCCATGTTTGTTCAATATCCCCACTTTCTGCAATATTATCTAATCCTCTACTGACTATTCTTTCATATTTATTTTGTTTCTCTTCTGTCAGTAGTCTCACAGGTTTAGTTGCTTTAAACATTTTCTTCCGCTGGTTTCTAAGCACTGGAATAAGCTGTTTCATTTGTATTCCAACTATAAAGTGATCTGAATCTGCATCTGGACCTCTGTATATTCTTATGTTCTTTATACATTTTTGCATATCTTTTTCGACAAGCACATGATCAATTTGGTTTATGGCTTTCCCATCCGGTGATCTCCACGTTCCTTGGTGTATTCTTTTGTGTTGGAAGTACGTGCTCCTAATGATCATATTTCTTTCTTTCGCGAAATCAATTAGGAAGTGATCATTTTCGTTCGTTGTTTCGTGCAAGCTGTATTTTCCTATGGTGGGTACATATATTTCTTCTTTGCCTATTTTTGCAATACTATCACCTAGCACTATTTTTACATCGTATTTGGGGATATTTTCAAATATTGTATCTATTTGATTATAAAAGTCTTCTTTTATTTCTATACTTTTGTCTTCAGTCGGTGCATGTATATTTATAAATATTTTTTGGTATTTTCCTCTTATTCTTAATACACATATTCTCTCTGAAATTGGTTTGAAGTCAACGATTAGATCTTTCAGTTTTTTATTTACCACAAAGCCTGTGCCTAACATTCTATTTTCTCCCCCGCTGTTGAAAAAGAAATAGTCGTTTATTTCCATTGAGTTTTGCCCTAATTGTTTTGTTTCTTGTAGTGCTACTATTTCGAACTTGTATTTTTTGTATTCGTCGATTATGTGTTTTAGTTTTCCTTCCTCGTACGTTGCTCTTACATTCCATGTCCCTACTAATATACATTCGTTTATTACTTTGTTTCCAGTAATGATCTTTACATTTTGTTCATCTCTTGTACCTTTATCTTGCCAAGTCGTCTTCGTTATTTTCGCCTGTTTAAATTTTGCTGTTAGTTTTTTGGTTTTACATTTTTATCTTTTACTAATTGTAGTTGGCTGTTATTCCATGTCCAAATTTCTCCATCTATGATTAGCTTATGGAATCCTATTTTTACATTTTTTCCATTATATCTCTCTGCCATAGCCTTACTTCTAATTTCTTTCTGGATAATTCTTTCCTCCTTTGACATATCATCATTTATGTAGATTCGCTGGTCTGTTTTGTTTTTTAGTTTATTTTTATTTTTCATTAGTTCAATTTTGTTCTTCACGCTGTTAAGTTCTACTAAGGTAGTATTTTCTCCTATTTTTCTCGCTCCATTTACATCTACTGACACTTGTAGTTATTTTTCTAGAAAGTTCTCTACGGCCTCTCGCAATAGTTTTTGATCATTTGTGTCAATGTTTAGTCCTTGTATTACTACATTTTTCCTCTTTTTTTCTCTCTCCAGTTTCTCTATTTTGTCGTTTGCTGCAGTAATTTCCTTCTCTAATTGGCCTATTTGTTTAATAGCTTTTTCGTTTGTTTCTCGCATCTTTCTTATTTCATCTTTTTTTTTTTTAGTTCTGTAATTTCCCTCTTTAGTTGCGTAATTTCGTCTCGTGATCTATATTGTTTTTTTTTATGTCTTTTACATCCATTGCTAATTCTTTCATCATTTTCATCATTTGGTCGATTCCACTTGTGTTTTCTTCTTCTCTTTTTTGTGGGGTTCTCGGTGTTTTTTTTTTATCTCCTGGAGTAATATTCATCATCTTCTCTCCTCCTATTTCCTTCATCAGTTAACTCCTCATCTGAATTCGTTGTTCTTTATTTATAGTAATTTTCTGTCCTAGGGTTATTAGTCACTGCGTCACGGGTGCAGTTGTGCGAACGCATGTATTGGACGTATTGGACGGCAGTATTGGACGCTGGCTGCGTCCAATACTCCAACACTTTTATTCCTAAAACTTAGAAGCCGGCCCTGACTATATGTTTATATTGTTTGTATCAAAGCTACTATTATTACTATTAAAACTAAAATTCTGCTTATAAACTCCATTCCACGAATATATGACTGTTTTAAATTCGCTTTAAGGTATCGATTCAAATGGTCCAATGTGCTGAATTGTACAATAGTAAATTCTCCCCATTTTTGAAATACTGTTATGACAAATATAACCTTAGATTTAAATATGAAGTTATGATATAAATATAGAGTTAATAGTTTATAGAACAGTAATTCGGATTTTAAAGTATATAATTACTATCATTGAGTTTAGTATGGTAAACAAGTTGGTTTTTGAATTAAGTTATTTAAACGAAGTGTAACAATACTTAAGTGATCAAATAGTGTAATTTATTTAGTCGATTATTCAATTAGTATTAAAAAAAAAAACAAAAAAAACTTACTTATTCTCTTATTCTCCTAATCTCCTAAAACTATCATCAACAATCAGATTCACAGCCATAATCAGTCGGCGATATATGAAACTGTATATAAATTTTCGTTACTTTTTAATATCTGTAACGACTTGTTACTTTAACTATCGATAGCCGGTATGTTATACCCGATACTTTCGGAACTTTTAAGAGTACATCCACTCAAAGCAAACAAATATTTAAAACTAACAAAGTGAAATATTAAATCCTTTTTCTGGTTTCTGAACCATCTTTCTGCCAATTTCTTTTTATTTATATTAAAAATAGTATATTTATTTTTATCACAGTTGTAGTACCTAATAAAGTAATAAAATAGTGTAATATCAAAGAAACCCGGCACGCCTCTTTGGTGTTTACATTTCACGGAAAGCTTACCCAAATGTCTGTCATTATATTTATTTATAGTAGCGTTTGTGTAAAAATTTTTGGTATTTTCGTATATCTGAACATCTATTAACTGAAATAATTTTAGTTTAGATGTCATACTAGTAAATCCTTTTTATTGGAATAATGATTAGACCAATTTACCTTCATACTTCTACTTGCACAGTAAAATATTCGTTGTCGAAGTAATCCAAAACAGTCGTATATTCGTGGAATAACGTATACTTACGATTTCCTGTTGTATTGTTTACTTAATTATCTGGCTAATGATCTTAAAAACCAACCGATAAATATTTCTTATCTTTTTGTCACTTTGCCGAAATCTATATAATTTATTTATGAATGCTACTTTCTCTATTTTAATTAAATTACGTTTTTTTTTTCAATGTAGACTATTATCTATATTTTACTTTAATCACTTGTATTTATTATTTGACTTCCGTAAATTATTTATCAATTTTAATTTAAACAACGGGAATATAAAGATATTCTTGATATAAAAATGATATAAATATTGTTTATGTAAAATATAAGGGAAAAAACTTATAGACAAAAAATCAAATTGCGACCATAAATTATTGTTTAACCCTGCTGTCCTGTTCGGGTCTATTTGACCCAAAAAAAATTATTTCTTATTTTACAAATTATTACGCGGCGTAACGTTTTGGTATTCCGTAACTTTATTACCTAATCTGAGGTCTTTCAAATGCATATGAGATAAAACTTCAACTTCCTGATTTTTTTGATAAAAATTAAATTGTTACCTATGATACGTTCGGGTCAATATGACCCACGTATTTAAACGGTTAAAAATTTTCTGTGTACGTATGTTTAGTTGGCAGTGTTTTATATTTTCTAACAGTGTTTGTCAGTCATGTAAGTTTATAAATAAAAACAAGTTTCTGCAAGCTAGAACTTGTAAAAAATTTGAAGTGTAGATGGACGATGTCAGGTAGAAGGGCACGTCATGTAGAAGGAAGTGGGGGTGATAGACAAGTGGTAGGACACTGATGATATGTCAAGTGCATTCATGGTATTCATATACATTTCAGTCTATTGTTGCATGTTGATAATCGAAGAACATCGAAGAACGCTAACCGAAAATGAGCTGCGCGAGCTCGCGAACGTGTCAGACAGTGATGAATATATATCAGAAACAGAAAACCATACAAGTAGTGAGAGTGAAGAAAGTAGTGATGATTTTGTTATTCCATTCTACGTACCACATCCTGTAGAACCTTCTGTAACAGTTCCTTCGAAAGATGGTAATATTCAGTGGTCGCTTGATCCTCCTTATCAACGCGGTCGTTTTCTACGGCCAATGTTATAAATAATACTCCAGGAGTTACAAGGTACGCATGTGCACGAATTTTCGATATCAAAAATTCATTTGACGTGCTCTTTTCTGACATAGTTGCAAACCAAATTATTAATATGACAAACATGGAAGTCCAGCGT